>NW_025919252.1:0-3032 GCF_907164915.1 Impatiens glandulifera
AGAGGAGAAGAACATTTATATTATGTTAATATAATTAAATTAATTTTTTATTCTTAAAATTGATAAATTCTTGAATTATTTATGGTTTTTAGTTAATGATATAAATAAAAAAGGAATAAAATTTTTATATTATTTAATAAAATAATGTAGAATTATATATATATATATATATATATTATTAATGAACATTTATTATTATATTTTAATTAAATTAATTTTTTATTTTTAAAATTAATAATAATAATTTTTTCTTAAAATTTATTAAATTATTAATGTTGATTATATATTTCAGAGAAATAAAAAAATATATATAAAAAATCTTATTCGTTTTCTTATTATTTAAACCGATCCACGATTTGACCCATACATGTCGTACTTATTTATTGTTACGCTAATGTCATAATTAACGACTTGCCTCATCCGGCAATTCAATTTTAAGCCTATATATATATATATACTTAAAAAAATATGAATTTAAATAAAAACTTGCTTGAAAATTAAATTTAGTTAGAGAAAAGTCAAAATTTATTAATACTGTTTTATATATTAATTCAAAATTAATTCCAACCAAATGTTGTAAAGTGGATTTTTTTTTTTTAAAAAAAAGTCTCTATATATTTAAAATGATAAAAAAAAATTCAACGATAAAATTTGACATTAGAAAAAAAAATTTAATAAGAATAATAATAATAAAAATAACCATAACCACATTATCCAATATGTTATGAGTTAATAGTTTTTTGAGAAAAACAATTAACTCAATCAATTTCACATACTTTCGGGAACGAATATAAAAAAATGTTATAATAATCTTATAAATTATATGCATCGAACGAATACAAACATTACAAATTTATCAATTTTTTTCGACAAGTGAACATTTTAATATAATTTAATTTAAAAAACAATAAGCCATTTAAGAAACTCATTCAAAATATTGCAAAAGGCTTGCAAAAATATTTATATAAGTTTATGGATTATATATTAAAATATAACTTAAAAATATTAGTTATTGTACTTATTTAAATTTGTTAATATGTATCATATTTAAAGATTGTGGTGAAGCATTTTATAAAATTATTTTAAATTTGGGTGAGGTAATGACTAAGATTGTTTATAGTTTGTTTTAAGATTATTTTATTTTTTTTAAGAATAGATTAAAAAGAATGATTGTGATGGGTTGAATTCAACCCTCTACCTAATTAATTAGCATTTGAATAAAATATAAAGAGGGTCAAGAAGTCAATATTTGTGAGTAAATCATGAATTGACATTTGATATCTCATTTATGGAAAGAACAATGACATACAAATTTCTCCAAATTACTTTATTTTATATACACATATATCGTGCTTATCTGTTTATTCTGACTTTGTAACAAAAATAAAAAATAAATAACTAAAAACAAGAATTATTTTTAATATCGACAAAATAGTGAATGTCGTTTAGTCTGATCAGATCGGATTGATTCACTATTTCCATATACCAACTGATCATCATGTTTATTCTAATTTAAAAATAATATTATTAGCTATATATTAATATATTGGAACTGTAGAAAAAAGCCAAAGAATGTAACTACATATTATTGTCGGCTAACTTCCATGTCGAAACGAACAAAATCCAGTCAAGAGATCCTTGCGAAAAGTCACCGTTTCCATAAGGACAAGTTGTCATCCATAGATGAACCATATATGGTACCATGTTTAGACTCCCAGCATTTGCTGAGCCGGAGTAGCGGCTAGAGGTTGAGTAATAAATTTAATTTAATTTAACTTTTTTCAGCTTAAAATGTGAAATAACCTCAAATTTCTATTTTGTAATTTAATTATTATTTATTTTTTTAATTTTCAAAATAGGTCAAACTTACATTAATCTACCAATTTCAATCATAAATTTCTTAAAAAATAATTAATCTCACAATAAGTTCACTCCAAACTTCAAATCTTAAATTCATTCATGTTCAAACCTACTTCAATAAATAAATAAAATAAATCCTTCTCTTTTGCTCTTTGATTGAAATCTTACTCTGCCAATGACTAGCCTGAGGGGTCAACTGCTGAATTTTTCGTGAAGCTAGATACACTTCAAAACTAATACTACAATCTCTAGTAGAAAAAGGTCTTCTGTAACGACTACTAGTAACGGCGCTCGAATACTCTTACGAATACTTTTTATCTGTAACTTTTATACTAAAACGTTACTGTTATAAGAGCATTAGTAATGGTCTTTTATTACCGTTACTGATAAAAAGTTACAGTAACGAATATAAAGAATCACCGTTACAGATAATAGCAGTTTAAATTATATTTTTCGAATTACGAGTATCAGTAACGACTTTCGAAAGCCGTTACTGATATTGTATCATTTTACAGTTTTGGAAAAGATCATCAGTAACGGTTTTAAAAGAAAATAGTTACTAATGTATTATCTGTAACGGTTTTCTCCATAACCGTTACAGATATTAAGCCGTCTTTTCATCTTTCCTTTCACTATCTGTAACGGTTTTATCAACAGAGCTGTTACAGATTACGATCTTCGATTTGACGTTTATGGAAAAGGCTAATCAAGTTAGACGGTTTCTTCTAAAGCTGTACTATTGTATTATCTGTAACGGTTTTCTCAATAACCATTACAAATACTAAGCCGTCTTTTCATCTTTCCTTCCACTATTTGTAACGATTTTTGATAAAAGCCGTTATAGATAGTGGGAATGAGGAAAGATGAAAATACGGTTGGCTATCTGTACGTTTTTTCAATAGCCGTTACAGATAGTCTTTATAAACCCGCGAAACAACTTCTTTTTTCTTTTCCTTTTCTTCCTCCGCGCTTTCTCCTCTTCTTCCCGATTAGTCGCCCCCCGTGTGTGTGAAGTCGCCGTCCATCTGTTGAAGTCGCCGACCAGGTAAGTTTTCTTCCGCTTTGTCTTCTTCTCTCCACTGTTCCGTCGTTCATCGCGGCTTTTATTCCCTGCCAACACTGCTGATCATCGATCCACAGGTAAGACTTTCTTCTCCCTCTAATCAATCCTG
>NW_025919253.1:0-999 GCF_907164915.1 Impatiens glandulifera
TAGATTAAATCTAAATAAAAAAATCTCCCAATAACTTGAATTTAATAGGAAAAAGGAATTTGAACATAAACTTTATTATTAATAAGAGAAACAATATGTTTTCTCCTACAATACAAATGAACCAAAAAGGGAAGAAGTTATAGATATAATAGATGAACAATTCTAAACAAATGTTTATCCTATGACTCTTCCATGTTCACTGAAAATTCTCGATAAAATGTCGTCAGTCAAATAGATCTTTAAATCCACTACAAGTAAGAAAAAAGGAATATATTATTAGGAATGAAACTAAAAATCATGAAAAGATTACAACAATCATATCACATATCTACATTCAAAAAAAATTTGGTTATCAGTTTTGGAGTAGACATTATCAAAGAAAACGAATATATTATCATAGAATAAGACATCCAGAGGGGAACATCCAATGTTGTTTGGCATTAGATTAAGAACCTTTTATAAACATATTCACTTTATAATCCCACAACAGAAGTGCCAAATGTTATTCTCCCATCTCAAACATTTGGCGAAGGAATTTCTTCCAAAAAGAAAAAAAGAAGTTGAATGGAGAATTAACACCTTGCGGCGCAAACACTTACACAAACTGTGCACTTTGCGTCGACGCAAAGTACAATTTGCCAATGTAATATACATATTCAGTCACATTCAGAATGAACACAATTAATTTGCGTCCCACGAAGAATGCAATTTGCGTGGGGACGTAATATACAGAAAGATTCTCACACATTCAGTCAGAATAATAACCATTCAAACCATTCAGAAAAATATTCACCTAAAACCTTAAAACCTATCATACTCAGCATGCAAGTAGGGAAAAAAATAAAAACTCACCTAAATATGCAAGAGGTGAATGGTGAATGTTGATGCAAGGAAGCGTCTGGCGTTGCTTGGCGATCGTTGGGGAATGATGGAGGTTAGTAGCGTGGGAGAGAAGAGGGGAAGCGTCCGGCGATGCTGCTGGAGTCGGGGTTCGCGGGG
>NW_025919254.1:0-1000 GCF_907164915.1 Impatiens glandulifera
AAAAAAAATTATTATTTTTAATGATTTTTTCAATTTAAGAAGTTAGTACTACTCAATATCTCCATAAGGATTCGCACCATAATTGTCCCTTTAAATTATCCTAGTAGGTTATACTATACTCACAAAAAAAAATTATGAAATATTTTTTATCAAAAAAATATTTTAAAAAAACTCAATAAAATTTCAAAATAACCCAAACAACAAACAAGCTCACTTCATTGTGTATGGATTTAATATGCATTAGAGTGTTGAATCTTACATGGCTTATAGCTGGTACAAGCTTTTTGGGATCTTTGGTCTAATTTGTTTTGTTTAGATCAAAATTAAAACATAGTTTTCTTAGCATTTTTCACTCTATTCTTGAAAACTCTCTAACTTTCTTTATTATAGTAGGATATAACACTAATGAAATAGGACAAGTAATTTAAAAAATATTTTGATACCATTGATTAAAATGACTACATAATAATGATCGAAGACATTAAAGTTTAGCTCATCATATCAGTGTTAAAAACAAAAGAAAATTAATAATGTATTAAGATGTGTTAGTTGAAATTGATTATATCTTACAATTCTCTAACTCAGCCAGAACCTCCTCTCGTGGTCGGTAAATCATGTCTATAATTCTCCATATCTAAAAAAACAACAACATTTACCAATTATTCAATTAATCATCTAACCATATTAATTATTCATAACAATAGAAATTACTAAAAAAACAATTATTACCTGCATAGTACCACCGCCGCCAATACTGTCTCCATCATCCGACACACTAACAATTGTCCAAGGATCAAAAGAACTCCAATGGAAATCCACAACTTTGCCTCTAAATAGATATATCCAAAATAAATAAATATAAAATTCTGAATTGATATATCCAAAAAGAATAAATATAAAAATAAAGAAAGAAATACAATAATAAGTTTCTTACCTATGACCACAATGATTAAATAACAAGCCCGGTGAACTTTCTGGTGAACTTTCTGATGATCCACCA
>NW_025919255.1:0-10697 GCF_907164915.1 Impatiens glandulifera
AAGTATTAAACTTATTAAATGATTTCTTTTTCAAAATTCTTTATTTGTACCTTACTTTTATGTATTCTCCCTTATCTATCTTATAATATATTATATTTTATATAATATAATATAATATATTATAATAATATTTCCTAGATATATTTAGAAATATATTATAATATATTATATTATTATAACAATATAATATTACACTAATATAATATATTTCAAAAGTCTCCGTTTTTATACTAATAGCCATATAATTTTTTTTTAAACAAATATACAAATTATAATTTAAAATTTAAAATAACTTATATATATTATTAAATATTATTTATAATATATATAATATTTACAAAATAACTAATATAAATATATAATTAAATTATTACCGGTTTATCGGTTAAACCGCTAAAAATTGTTCCACCAAAAACCAAATCATTTAATCGATAAAAAACCGGTTAACCGGAACCATTAGAATCGGTTAAGCAATATACCGATAATATGAAACCAGTAAGCTATCGATTTGGTGAGGTTATCGGTTTTTAGGTTTTTTTGCATAGTCCTACTTCGAACTCTTGTTTCGAGTGTAAAAGATGATCATTTTAACCATCAAACCACTTATAATTATTGATATCTTTTATTTATAATTTTGTGTATGCAAAGTGATATATATATTTTATAACTTACAAAATTTCGAATTTTTAATTTTTTTTTTTAGTGAAATTCAAAAAAAAAAAATATTACACCTTTCTTATATTGATAAGCTAAAATTATATTTTCAATATATAAATATTATTTATCATTTTGTGGTAAAATTAAAATGTAAATAAATAATCAAAAAAAATTAATTAATTTTTAACAATATTTTTAATAAAAAAAATATTAGTTACCATCAAATATAAATTTTAGACAAATAATCATAAATAATAATTTATTTTTATTTAAATATATCGCAAATTAATTTTTAAATAGATTATTATTATTATTATTATTATTATTATATATAATATAATTTTAAAAAATAATTTATATATATATATATATAATAATATAAAAATAATTAATACAAATAGAATTAAATATATACATATAAATATTTATTAAACAAATTATAGAAGAACATATTAATATAATTAAATTAAATTTTCATTTTTAAAATTGATTATTTCTTAAATGGTTAATGTTTCATTTATTTTTTAAAGATAAAAATAAAAAAAAGTTATATAATTTTTAAAAATGGATGCTTATTATTCTTATATAACTAAATTATTTTTTTTTAAAATTTATTAAATTGTTAAGGTTGATTATACATTTTATTTATTAATTAGAGAGAAATGAAAAAGGAATATAAAAAGTTTTGTCTGTTTTCTTATTCGAAACGATCCACGGTTTGAGACATCACGATCCTTTGTTACCGATCTTTTATACCTCGGCAAACTAGTCATAAAACTCAATAGAGATCACAATCCAATATTAACCGACTCTCTTGTCTCGAGTGTGGGTCTCTTATCTACAAATATAGTTTATTTAAGTTTGTATTTGCAAAGATTTTAACTCTTGTCTCCCGTGTAAAAAATAATCACTTTAACCGTTATAAGTAATTTATGTGTTTTATTTATAATTTTATGTACAAACTATAAAATATTACACCCTTTTTTTTTAATAGATTTTTACAGATTTTTATTAATATTACACCCTTTTTTATTAATAAGCTAAAGTATATTTTCAATATAAACTATATTATTTATTATTTTGAATTAAATATATAATGTAGATAAATAATTAAAAATATTAATTTATTTTGGACTATATTTTAAGTATAAAAATATTAGTTACCCGTCAAATATACAAATAATCAAAAATAATATTTTATTTTTATAAAAGTATATCGAGAATTAAGTTTTAAATAGATTCTTATATATATATAATATATAATTTAAAAAATATATATATATAATATAAAAACATATATATATAATATAAAAATATAAAATTATAAATACAAATAGAATTATATATATATATATATATATATATATATATATATATATATATTACAAATTTTATAATATGTGTTAATATAATTAAATTAATTTTTTATTCTTAAAATTGATTAATTCTTGAAATTTTAATTATTTGTTTAATTTATTAGTTTAGAAAGAAATAAAAAATAATAATATATATATATATAATTCTATAACGTTTTTTAAAATTATATAATTAAATTATTTTTTATTCTTAAAATTTTTTAAATTATTAATATTTGACAATTCATTTTATTTATTAATTAAAGAGAAATTAAAGAAGGAATATAAAAAGTCTTATTTGTTTTCTTATTCAAACCTACTCAAGACTCATACACAAAATGTACCCATTTACTTTCAAGCTAAGATCCAAACACCCATTTATTCTTAGGCTAAGATTCAAATGGCAAATCAATATTTAACTAATATATATATATATATAATTGAAATAATATATAATATATATAAAATATATTATTAATTAATAATAATTTAATCTATTACTTATCTATTTTAATATTATTCAATATAATCTATTATCTACTGTAATATTATCTCTTCTATCTAAGTCAAATATTATAAAATTTGGTTACTGATCTAAAAAGCATTTAACTGTAGCCAATTATTTTATTCTTAAAATGTCCTACTAATTATAAGTTATTAAAAACATACAGAATAATTGCTATTTTAAAATTGAGATTCTATCATTTTTTTTCAATCTCTCTAATTTAAGTTCATATGAGTCTATGACATGTCTTAGAGAGTATATGCATGCACCAGAAAATTATAATTTAGTATTACCAATTAAAGCAACATGTTTGCATGTAAATAAAATTCCATGAAATTTGATTTTGATCATATATATAACATAGATAATTGAAAATAAACAAAATAATGTTGGTTAGTTCTATAAAGTGAGATATAAAACTTTTTCCAAACAAAAGAAAAAAGAAGACTTAAAATTTGTCATTTTTATGCAATATCTCAAAAATATAAAAACACATAATTAAAAATATTTTAATGGAAAAATAATAGTTGATAAAACGTTAGTCCTTTTCAAAATTGTACTAAAAGACTTTTTAAATATAATTTTTTGTTTTATTACGGGAAGCTTCAGCAATTACATAGTAATTGGCTGAGTTATTTTATGTAATTTTAAAAGGGAATTTATTTATGAAGAAACCAATATTGGTAAAGATGCATACACGACTGAATCAATAACAATCAAATTAAATAAGATTTAATTTTGAGAGAAATTCCAAAATAAAAATTTATTCTTATTACATACTCATTTTTTGAATTGGACTTGTCAAAAGAAAATTTGACGAAGTTAGGAATATTGACATAAAAAGATTAAAATTTTATTCATAGAGATATTGTATAACTAACTCATCGATTTTGTGTTTGGACGCTTAAAAATCAAAAAAACATAATATTGGCGGTTGATTATGATCTGGTAGAATTTCATACTTCAATAATCTCAACAACAAATTAAATGATGTGTTTTTCCACTAGCCTACATTCTTGATCATGTGAAGAAGTTTAAGTAAATAGGAGACTTTGGAATTCGAGAACTTTCATACAAAGGTAGTTTCGAATCATCTAACAATTTGTAAAATGACTTAGCATCATCAACGAGATGTTCATTGTCATTGTTCACATTATGGTACAAATCAACAATAATATCTTTCATTAGGTGATCATTACAAACGTCAATATGTTCGTCGATGGTATTACTCTCGTTATTCTATTATACATTCATCGGTTCGTTTACAAGTTAATCATCTAATTCATCATCCCCACCATCACTAACAACATTCACACTCTCACGTTCAATTCTCCTTTCCCTATGAAAATACCAAAAACCATAATTTTGTCTTACGTCAAATACAATTAGATGAGTTCTAACAATACTCATATTCTCATACACTCAATTTGCACACTTTACACAAGGACATGCAATAGAATATCTGCCCATAGATCTTTCTGTAAAGTTTATGAAATTGTCAACCCCATCGATATATTTTGGATCAATCTGACGTATAGTCATCCATGTTTTGTGAGGAATTTATATTGGGACTCGACAAAATATTACTATGTCAAATAAAGTATATCCTTTCAAAATCATTCATATACCTAGGCCAATAATCTAATATAGAATCCAAAAATTTACAATCAATATATTTATTTAACCTACAATCCAATAATCTAACATATCTAATTAACATAAAATCCAATAACCTAACATCATCTAACATACAAATAATTTAACAAGCCTAACATACAATCCAATAATCTATCATTATCTAATATATAAATAATAACAAACTAATATATCTAACATATCTAACATACATATAATCTAACATAATCTAGCCTATCTAAAATTACAAATAATCAAACCTAATCTAACATACAAATAATCAAATTTAATCTAACATATCTAACCTATCTAACATAAAAATAATCAAACATAATCTAACATATATATTTAACCTAACGGTCGGAGTAAGGAAACAAGAAAAGAGAAGATAGACTAACCTGACGACGAACGATCGAAACAAAGAACGGCAGCGACAATAGGAGCGCAAGAATGGCGACAGTAGTAGCACAGGAACGACGAACAGCGAAGGGAAGAAAAAAGAAAGAAGAAAAAAGAATAAAGAAGAATAAAAAAGGCTATCGAGTAAATTAAAAGGGTATCAGTAACGGCTATGTCGTGAGTCGTTACATATGCTCATTTAATGAGTACTAGTAACGGTATTGACATTTAATCGTTACAGATACTCCTTGAGTATCAATAACGATATTGACAAAGAGCCGTTATAAATACCCTTAGTTTGGAAAATGAAACGACAGACAGCGTATCTTTAACAGTTTTCCAAAAAAACCGTTACTAGTAGTATACAAGTTTCTGTAACAATATTTCAAAGAGCCTTTATAAATACCTTTAATTCGGAAATGAAACGAAAGACATTGTATTTGTAACGGTTCTTTGGAATATCGTTATAGATACTTTTATACTATTTGTAACGGCATTCCTTAGACTCGTTACTATACCCTTGTTTTGAAAATTACAGTAGAAACTCTATAAAAGCGTTATTAATTAATTAAAAAAGTTATTAATTAATCAATAAATTATTAATTATTAATTTATATATTAATTAATATTCTATTAATTTATAGTAAAATACTTACAATAGAGCCCCTTCGCGAAATGAAGCTATTAAAGCGACAATCACATTGAACAATTTCTTGTTGAGTTATGAGAAAACAACACCAGAAGTTCTTACAATACTAAGGAAAATTAGAGACGACATTCAAGTGGAAATTGATTTCAACGAAAAAACAAAAGACAATTGAGTCATTGTTCAAGAAACTTTCATAAATCATTCATGTAATAAGCTATTCATAAGGAATTATTAATTTATATTATATATGGGGTTTAAAGAGTTATAAAAAAATGTATTATCTTATAATTTTAGCGAATTATTAATTTAGCACCCTATCCCCGAGTCGGAACCGGCCAAAAATATTGTCTTAAAGAGTTTATTAAATAATCGAATATTAATTTATCGAGTTTCTACTATAATAAGAAAACCATGGTATTAGTTAGGGATGTCAATGAGTACCCGTTTGCCCGATACCCGACTATATTAATATGAAAGTAAAATATTTTTTTATTAAAACTTAATGTGACTTTTTAAATACCTATTCATTACAAATGTCATTATAAATACATTATTTAATTTGCTCTTATCAACACTTCACTTCAACTTTAAATTTTTTATATTTCTAAAAAACTATTTCTCTACATTAATCTTCTGTTTCAACTTTTTCACTCATCATCTTCCTAATTAATCTTTAATTTTTTTTTCAAGCTTTAATTTAACATACTTCCAACTTTAAAAAGGCTGTTCATAGTTTTTGTAAAAACTCATACAAAATTTAAATTATTTTATTCTATTTTTATTCATTATATCAAATCATTAACCAAAATATTAAAATATTTTTTATTTTAAATTATTATTTTTTATTTTATTTATATATTTCAATACATTTTAAGTATTTTTACTAAAAATAATTACCACTCCTCAAAATCATCCTTAATCTCATTATTTTTTTTAATTTGTGAATTTTTAGTTGTTAACAATATTAGTGGATATTTTTCCAATTATAGATGGTCAATGGACATGGAGGTTATACTAGTTTCTACTTATTAATATATATATATATATATATATATATATATATATAATTAAAATATTTAGATTTACAATACAAACTAAATCAAGTCAAACAAACCAGTCTAAATTCTCCGATGAATAAAATATAAAGAGAGTAAAAAAGATTTGTGATGAAATCATGAATTGAAATTTGGTGTCTGCATTAATCTGAATACATATTACTCCATGTCTAATTCAGTGAGCTTATCTGATTCTTAATTTGCAGCCAAATGTACAAAAGTTAAATAAAAAGCAATAAGAATTTTGAACAAATGCCAAAATAATGAACCTCATCTTATGATGTCACTGTGCATCAATTGATATCATGTTTATCTAACTAATTTTAAATAATAATATTATATATATTTTTTTGGAACAAATAAGAAATGAAATATGTAACGTGTGAAAACCGAATAAAACCTCAAGATTAGTTTCCATAAGGACAAATTGTAATTCATTTCTAAACCGTTGTCATGTTTATATGATATGCTTAATTAGTTGAATGTTGTTACTTAGTTGTATACAATATTATATCACAATTTACTTTTTTAAGTTTTATTTATTTATTAACCTATATATTATTCTGGTTGAAAAGGCTGATCAAGTTGCACATTGAGGTACTAATTATTTAAATCACATTACAAAATTTAAGCCAAATAAGATAAATAACTTATTTTTGTATCAAATTAAAAAAAAAATCATTAATTTCTATTATTTTGAAATAACCCCATATCTAACTAACAAAAAGCATTTATTAAATATATTATTCTTTTTAATAAATAATGTGTTGTAATCGTAAATACTCCATAATTACATGTCCATAATATTATTTTGTTAACACAAGAGTCTGCAAAGACCTAATTACACAATATTATTTGCTATTCCTACCTTAAGGGAAAAAAAATCACTTTTGTTGGACCCACAAGTCCCTTTTGCTCATTAATTGAAATCTTGTTGTCATTGACTTGCGTCAATGGCTGAATTATTGGTCAGATGCTCTATTCTTTGGGCAATGTACTACACGGTATGTCTCAATGGTTTGTCTCATTTTTCAATAAACTTTAAATTTTCACTCTTTCTATAAAAAAAAAACTTATATTATATATATATATATATATATATATATATATATATATATATATATATATATATATATATATATATATATATATATATATATATATATATATATATGATTTTAAAGTGTTTTTGAAAAATGACATTTAATCAACCCCTATTCAACTCAGGATAATAAAGTTACCTACCGGTTTATTGAATTCAAGTCCTGAATTCAATTTTTCGAACCAAATTAAAAATATATGAATGTTAATTGATATCTACAGTAATCATTGTCATCCCTACAAATAAAAAATAAAAATAACTAGTTTGATTTGAGTTTTTTTAATTTTCTATCATTCTAATTATATCACTAATTTTATTTCAATTTATTGGCTGAGTTTTTTTCTTAAATATAACTATAAATAAACATAATTTCATTCGCTCTTTAATTAATCACATCATTTATATTCACCCATCAACATTTTATAAATAACCTCAACCCAACAAACTCTTACTTTATTTATTAAATTTTAAATAAATAAAAAAATAATAATTAAACCAATTAAAAATCCAAACAATATTTAGTAAAAATAATAAAAAAAGAATAGAATTTGTTTAAAATATATTAACGAGGGGTGATATAAAGAGAGAATTTGAAGAGATGATACCATATAGACAGTGTCTCTATCTCACTCATAAAATTACACCTATACACAAAAGTGAAAAATTATCTTTCTCATTTGTTGATTTTTTTCTTTCTGCGGGTGACGCTGTCTTAATGGATACAGACACTGCATGTATAGCATGGAACTAACCGTTGTAAGAGAGAATGACGTGTCACCACATCACTCACTGAGAAAAATATAAAAGGTGAGAAGAGAGAAAAGATAAATAAAATTTATTATTTTTTCAACAAATCAGCTCAAATTCCTTCTCTCAATCCTCTCTAAATTTTAATAGAGTTAATTACATTATTTAAATTATAAACTAAAATAATCCAAAAAAAACTCTCTAATATCTTCCACTTCAAACAATTATGTCCAAAATAAATGTAATTTATTACATATTTGGGTTGCAATTGACTATTGACAGTTCATCCTTTTATTTTATGAAAAGCATCTCACTGTCCCTAAATTAACAAAATTGTTTATGAAAAAACCTACTTTTATAAATTCTCTTCTCAGTTCTTAGTAATAATTCAGTCCTCATTTCTCTCTGTCTCTCTCCCTCAAAGTAAAAAAAGATGCCGGCCGTCGGCGTTGCTACCGGTCCCGGCAACGGGAAAGAATACCCAGGAAATCTGACCATCTTTGTCACCATCACTTGTATAGTGGCTTCCATGGGCGGTCTCATATTCGGTTACGATATTGGAATTTCAGGTATTATACTTAGCTAACGAATTAAATGATCAATCTTTTTTACTGGGTTTTTGTTGATTCTAATTTGTATCAATTATATATATAGGTGGAGTTACTTCTATGAATCCATTCTTGGAGAAGTTTTTCCCGTCGGTTTACAGGAAACAGAATGAAGACAAGTCTGTGAACCAGTATTGCAAGTTTAACAGCGAGACTTTGACTTTGTTCACGTCTTCTTTGTATTTAGCGGCACTTATCTCGTCACTTGTGGCATCTACGGTTACGAGGAAGTTGGGTCGGAAGTTATCTATGTTGGCTGGAGGTGTTCTGTTTTTGATCGGAGCTTTCATAAATGGATTTGCTCAGGCTGTTTGGATGCTTATTTTCGGTCGTATTCTTCTAGGTTTTGGTATCGGATTTGCTAATCAGGTATTTCTTGTAATAATAATTATAAAAAAGTTGTTTTTATTGGGTTTAGACTAATATAAACTAATTCATATTATTTAAATATCAATAAAATAAATACTTTTGGTTTAAAAATAAACTCATTTTATATTATTTGTTAATGGTTGCCTAAAATAGGAGATGAAACATAGTTTTATAAAACATATAAATTTATTTACTAACCCACTAACTTACTCTTTTTTTTATATAAATTTTGAGGGTTTTTATAAACATATTTGAAACAAAGTCATGTATAATAATAAAAAAAAATTAAAAATTTTGTATTTTGATTAATAAATTATAAGTTGATTGAAGAAAATGAGAGTGGAATGAATTTTGGATTATGTTAAAAATATGTTTTTTAAATCAACAAAGACCTGCAATAATTAAATATTTTTTATTTTATTTTCAAAAATTTATTTGAATATTAATAATTTTTAGTCTTTTCTTCATACCTCAAAGATAATTTAGAATTTCTCTCATTACTAACTTTAATTAGTACAAATAATCCTTTTTTTGTATTTGTACAATTGTTTGTTAATCTAATTTAATTTGACAATTTTTATTTAGTTTACATGGATTCTTTTCAAAAAAAAACACAATTGACTATAAAATTGTACATTCATATGTTTCTTGGTTTCATGAATATTTACTCTTTTTTTGGTATGAAAAATGTATATGTAGTCGGTACCATTGTATCTTTCGGAGATGGCACCATATAGATACCGAGGAGCACTCAACATAGGATTTCAGCTCTCCATCACAATCGGTATTCTCGTTGCCAACATCCTCAACTACTTCTTTGCAAAAATGAAGAACGGCGAAGGCTGGCGTTATAGTCTCGGCGGTGCCATGGTACCCGCCATCATTATCACGGTCGGATCTCTCCTCCTTACCGAAACTCCCAACTCCATGATCGAACGTGGAAAACACGACGAGGCCAGGGACAAGTTACGTCGGATAAGAGGTGTCGATGACGTGGATGAAGAACTGAGGGATCTGGTGGCTGCTAGCGAGCAGTCGAGACAAGTGGAGCATCCGTGGAGGAATTTGTTGCAACGCAAGTATAGACCTCAATTGACAATGGCCATTCTCATCCCTTTTTTCCAACAACTAACAGGAATTAATGTCATCATGTTCTATGCCCCGGTTCTTTTCAAGACTATCGGGTTTGGGAGTGAAGCCTCCCTCATGTCGGCCGTCATTACTGGCGTGGTGAATGTCGGGGCTACCTTGGTTTCGATTTACGGTGTCGATAAGTGGGGTAGAAGATCTTTGTTCCTAGAAGGTGGCATTCAAATGTTGATTTGTCAAGTAAGTAAATTTTGCACTTAAAGTTTATTAGAGTTGCTTAATTTTACCACCAAACTTACTATTTTTGAGTTTATTTCGCCTTAGATTGTAATTGCGGCATGTATTGGTGCCAAATTTGGGGTGAATGGGACTCCGGGAGAACTACCCAAGTGGTATGCCATAGTTGTGGTTCTCTTTATTTGTCTTTATGTCTCGGCTTTTGCTTGGTCATGGGGTCCATTGGGATGGTTGGTGCCGAGTGAGATCTTTCCGTTGGAGATCCGATCAGCTGCCCAAAGTATTAATGT
>NW_025919256.1:0-25006 GCF_907164915.1 Impatiens glandulifera
AACATCTCTCATGGAACATCAGGAAATATTCAATCTCTATCTTTGTCTTGGTAAATTGTCGCCTTACCCCTTATAGAATTCCAAGGAGTGACGAAGAAGATGGAGGGTTAGGTCGAGATGAAAGAGAAGATACATTTTGTTTATTTATTTTATGGAATAAATGAAAGGGTCCAGGTCAGTTTGAAATGAAAAAATAGGTTAGAAAATATAAATAAAAAATAAATACATGGATATGACACGTGGACAAAAATTTAACTCCATAGTTTTGACAATTGACAAGTTTATATATATAAATAGAATTTTACAATTTTATAAACAAATTTAACACCTCTTTCCAACTTTGTAAATAAAATTGACATTTTTCCAATATCAAATTAAACAAAATTAATTAAAAAATATTAATATTATAACATTTCAAACAATCTTTTTATTGAACAAAGATATAAAATTCAAGTTGGTATAGTTATAAATAAAATAATTAATAATCATAATAATAATTAATTTATTTTAAGATTAAATTGGTGTATTATCTTAATAAATTTTTTTTTTCATCGAAACTCAATATTAAATATTAAGTCCTAAAATAATTTTTTTTTTCAGATTAGGTGGCTTAAATATTTTAGCATAATATTAGGCAGCTCGGATCTTCTGCTACCGATTGCCGTGTTCCCCTGTGGCGCACCAATCAGATTGCAGCATTATTAATTTAATAATAAATCAATCTGGGCAGGAGACGGAGGGAGGGAGAATCCGGAATCCGGGTTTAGGCCCGGGTTCACACCAGACGCCGTTAACGGAATCGCCCGTTAACGCCAGGAAATAATATAATATTCAGATAATACCCAGATAAGATATCTTCGCTCTGATCTACACGCCCATTGAAATGACCCTCATGTAAACCCCCCATACCCACCCATGAGAAGACCGTCTGCCGTTCATGAAAATACACTTACACGTCCATGTAATGACCGAATTGACATGCATATTATATTTACGTTTATTAAATATTAATTTAATTTATTAAATAACACAGGCAGCGATATAATATTCGCTTCAAGTAATTCAATCTTTTATTTTCTTGGATTTTTTATTTACTTTTTTTATTTAATTTTTTTTTGCCTCGAGACTCGCTGGAGCGAAGATATATTTGCTTCAATTAATTTTAATAAAAACCCCATGTAAATCCCACCTACCCACACATGTAAAGACCGCTTGACTACCATGTAAAGACACTTACCCGTTTATGTGAACACCAAAATGACATGGATTTTATATTTCCGTTTATTAAATATGAATTCAATTAATTGAGGATGACATGCAGAAACCGAACAAATCTTCGCCTCAATTACGGGCTCGTTATATTTTCCTATTTTTTGCCTCGAGACTCTCTGGAGCGAAGATATATTTGCTTCAATTAATTTTAATTGAAACCTCATGTAAAACTCCCCTACCCACACATGTAAACCCCGCTTGACTACCATGTAAAGACACTTACACGTTTATGTGAAGACGAAAATTACATGGATTTTATATTTCCGTTTATTAAATATTAATTCAATTAATTGAAGATGACATGCTGCAACCGAACAAATCTTCGCCTCAATTACCGGCTAGTTTTTTTTTCCTATTTTTATTTTATTTCATTTTTTTTGCCTCGAGACTCTCTGGAGCGAAGATCTCTTTGCTTCAATTAATTTTAATAAACACCCCATGTAAATCCCCCCTACCCACACATGTAAAGACCGCTTGAATACCATGTAAAGACACTTACCCGTTTATGTGAAGACCAAAATTACCTGGATTTTATATTTCCGTTTTTTAAATATTAATTCAATTAATTGAAGATGACATGCAGCAACCGAACAAATCTTCGCCTCAATTACCGGCTAACTTTTTTTTCATATTTTTTTTTTTATTTCATTTTTTTTGCCTCGAGACTCTCTGGAGCGAAGATATGTTTGCTTCAATTAATTCATTACTTTTTTTCTTTATTTCAATTTTTTCGCTGGAAAAGAACATTTGTTCGCCTAGACCATGTTCCATGTAAAATGGATTGAATAGTCGCTTCTCGAGAGAACACTTATTCGCCCCTGGTCCCTGTGTCATGTTACATGGAATGAATAGTCGCTTTTCGAAAGAAGACATGTTCGCCCAGGTTACATGAATATATATACCCCCTAATATGATTATTTTATTATCATTTCCGCCCGATTCATCTCTCTCTCTTCCTGCCTCCTTTTCACGGCGATTCGTAACCGGCTCCCCGTCGACCGAACCTGAATCCACATCTTCACGACTCCTCAATGGTACGTATTCCTGACTAGTAGCTTTTAATATTTAGGATTATGGAACTACTACACTAGATTCTGTTATGTGATGTTGTTGTCTCTTTAATCTTTTGGAAACCCTACTCTCAAAATGTTACCTTGACTGTAAATCAATGTTATTTTCATGCACGTGCAGGCTGCCTCAGCATCCGTCCAAAACTTTGGCAAAGATTGGATTTTATGCCCAAATCAATTAAGAAGTGAAGAGATAGTACTCTTCGTTACATTTCTCCCTTATTTTTCCATATTGTTTAAGTTTTCATCCTGTTTAACTGAAATATTTATGATTGTTCTTAAACAGCACTTGATGCAACAATATGCTAACACATGTGGTGCCACGGTGTCAATGAGGTGGCGAGACGATGTTACCCACGTCATAGCATCCACCGATTCTAATGGTGGATGCGGTCGCACTATCAAAGTATTGAAGGGCATATTGAACGGGAGTTGGGTCCTTACCATTGATTGTGAGACTCTGTTATTCTTAACCCTTTACTGTTAACTCAATATTCATTTTCACATATATGAAACTAAAAACACCTATTGCTTTTATACAGGGATAAAATCATCAATCAGATTCAACTGTTACGTGGACGAGGAACCATACGAGGTGCAGCGAGATAATCATGGGACTGTGGGCGGTCCAAGAGCTGGCAGAATGCGTTATTTGAACAATGTAAGTTTTGTCTTATTCCCTCCTCCATATGATATTCAATTGTCCATCATTACTAATAATGTATTGTATTTTCTTTCAGCTGCCCAAACTCTTCGACAGTTACACCTTCATATTTGCAGGGGAATTCATCCCGGCTTACAAACTTGATCTTATGGGGTTTGTAATTGCTGGAGGAGGTACAACTAAAGAAATGGAGAATCCATTTGTCGAGCCCGAGGACGACAAAACTATAGTTGTATACGACAAGTCTAGGCACGATGTTAATGAACTTGTTTGGGTATTTGAGGCAGAGAATCCTCTGAAGACATATTTGGATGTGTTTGGTGTTCCTCACACAAGCTTGCTAGAATCCATTGCTGCTTGTGATTTGCAGCCTTTGTTTTTGTAATAGACATGTGTTGGTTTAATTTGTTACTTAATATTTGAATATTTTGCATTCTTGAAAATTCAATGTCATATTTGATTTCAGAATTATGTTTTTTGTTCTTCGAATTCTTTTTTTTTTAAACATCAGCCTTATATTTAACTAAATCTTGAAACATTAACAAATACTGTATAAATTGTATAAATTGAAGTATAAATTTGATAAATAATTAATATTTTTTAAAACTACTGTCAAAATAATATTTGTAAAACAATTGTCAAAACAATAATGTGAAGAAATCTTCGCTTACTGATTGATTGATTGATTTATTAATTTAATTTCATAATAATTTTTGTCATTTAATTATTGAAATGAAATAATTTTTTTAACAAGTCACCTCACCGCCACCTAACACCTGCCACCTTTTCATTAAATGCTGCATGCAGCAAGCCATGCTGCTAAGCTAGACAACTTTGTACTCTTCTCTCTCTCTACTGTACGACCATTTCTTCGCCGGAGTTATACTACATTGTCTACCATCGACCTCTCCTTCGCCGGAGACTTCATTATAATATCAATCCGTCTTCCTAAATTATAAAATGGTTTGTTTTTGAATGTCATCTATACCTCCTTTACTTTTCTTCCCAACCTTTTCTATGTTTTTTGAATCATCGACATGAAAAGGTCATGTTCTTTTTGATTATCAGGAAGGAATACGTATCAGCGAGAATGATATGGACGAGAATGATATTATTGATTTAAGGTAACATTTTTTAACTTCTCCAATTTTTGTAGTGCACATGTAAGCGAAGATCTCTTCACTACTACATTATGAGATAATATCTTATGAAGCGAAACTATATTCGCCTAATATTACATTCTTCATACTGTTGAAGTGAAGCATTCTTCGCTTATATTGTTTTCATTTTCCAATAATCTACAAACCTTTATTTTCCACTTGTTCAAACTGAACAGCGAATCTGCTACTTGTCGTCGTCAATTGAATTTCGATGGAAACGGCCAACCTTTGGAGGACATCGAATCCAACTTAATTCCACTTTTAGGTAGAGAATTTGAGAGTGAAGAAGAAGGCTACGTATTCTACTTAGCATACGCTAAACTAATAGGATTTGGTATAAGGCGCAGTTCAAAACATGTAGACAAGGAGGGTAAAATACTGGATAGAGTTTTTTGTTGTAGTGCACAGGGTGAACGGGGAAAGGACAAACGTGATGTCTATGTGAAACGTAGACGTTCTGTGACTCGGTTCTGTTGTGAAGCGAAATTGAGGATAAAGCGTGCAGACAATGGAAAGTTCCAAGTGGTAAATTTTATTAGTGATCATAGTCATCCTCTTGCAAGTCCAAAGAAAACTCACCTGTATAGATGCCATAGGAATATTTCTGCAGTTGCAGGCTTACATATCGAGATGGCCACTAACGTGGGAATTCCTCCTAAGTCATCACATGCTCTAATGTCTAAACAAATCGGTGGAAGGGAGAATCTAGGTTTTCTTCCTGAGGATTACAAAAATTACCTGCGCACGAAAAGAACCAGAGAGTGTAATTTTGGGGAAACAGGGGGTGTATTAGAGTATTTGCAGAACAAACAATCCAATGATCCTGGTTTTTATAATGCTTTTCAACTTGATGCGGACGATTTGATAACGAATATTTTTTGGTGTGATTCCAACATGCGGTCCGATTATTCATACTTCGGAGACGTGGTCAGTTTTGACACCACATACAAGAAGAATAATGAAGGTCGTCCAGTTGCGCTTTTTGTAGGTGTCAATCATCACAAACAATCAATTCTTTTTGGAGCAGCTCTATTATACGATGAAACTGCGATGACTTTTGATTGGTTGTTTGAGACTTTCACCAAAGCTATGCATGGGAAAAAACCAAAAACCATTCTTACAGATCAAGACGCGGCCATGGCTAAGGCCTTGGCGTCTCAATGGCCCGAAACAAATCATCGTCTCTGTATTTGGCACATATTTCAAAATGCAGCCATACATCTTAGCTCGGTGTTCCATAATTTCAGAGATTTTTCTAAGGATTTTTCTTCGTGTATATATGATTTTGAAGAAGAGATAGAGTTTGTTGAAGCTTGGAATCAAATGTTGACAAACTACGGGCTTGAAAACAACGATTGGTTGAAACGCATGTTTAGCATCAGGCGAAAGTGGGCATTAGTGTATGGACGACAAATGTTTTGTGCTGATATGATGACAACACAGAGAAGTGAGAGTATGAACAGTATGTTGAAAAGGTACTGCTCCTACAAACACAAGTTTTTAGAATTTTTCAAACACTTTGAAAGACTACTTGATGAAAGAAGATATGATGTGTTGAAGGCTGATTTCAAATCAATTACCAGCCAACCAAGTCTTAACTATCCAGTTTTGATCTTAAAGGATGCCTGCAAAGTTTACACCCCAGAGGTCTTTAAGTGCTTTGAACAACAATGGTTTATGTCGCATGATTGTGGTGTTGAAATGTTAGAGGATGTTGACACACACAGAAAATACAAGGTAACACCCCACACTAGGAGATGCTCTCATACAGTTACAGTTCATAAGAATGACGATAAGAATATCGAGTGTAGCTGCTGTAAATTTGAATTTGGAGGGATTTTGTGTGCTCACATCCTAAAGATTTTCACAACGATTGACGTGTTGAAGATTCCTCCGGCGTTGATATTGAAGAGGTGGACAAGAACAGCCAAAGATGGAATATTTGGAACTGATCCAACCGTGGACAGTACTAATGTTGATCCGAGTGAGCTTCATAACATAAGATACAGAGATTTGTGTGGGTTGTCCATGCATTTATTTAACAAGGCAGCCGAAAGAGATGACACTTACAATCATGTCAAAGAAATCATGCTGAGCCAGTGCACGTTTGTGGATAAAAAATTGCAGGAGAGTTTAAATATGCAAACTCCACCAACCGGTTTATCACGTTCGGCCGAGGGTGCCCCTGTGCAAGCAAAAGGAATGAAAACTAAGAAGCCAACAAAGTCGGGTAAGAGAAGGAAAGGTGGACTGGAGAAGAACTCAAGAAAACGAAAATCAACAAGAATAACTAGTGAATCACATATTCCGGTATGAAATTGCTGACTTACCCTTCTTTACTAATAATTGTGTTATTAATATTCATATAATAACATACTTTTAAATAAATTTGATCTTCCTTTCCAGCCATCAAGTGCAATGCCAACGACAACTCCTCAGTTCTCAACTCCTCAACAATGGGACGAAAGTTTCAGCATGGACGCCAATACTCCGTTCACTGTTCTTTTGTCATCTCAACTATCGAATTCCAGTTTCATGTGAAATCTGATATGTATATAGTATTGTATGTACGTTGGATTTGAAACAAAGAATAAGGTCGAATGTATGCATGCGAAGTTTTATGAAATACCAAATGAATGACCACACTAATTCATTTCTAAAAAATTACAAACACCTATATGAATCGAATATTTATTCGCCCCAAGTCAACTAATATTAAGTATCCTTTTAGTTGCAAATTGAGAAAATGAAACATAATACTGAGGCGAAGATGTTTTCGCTTGAACCTAACCATCTTTGTCTGATGAAATTGATCTTTATGTTGAAACTGGTATTTACATGTCGTGGTAAGTGCAGTGACATGACAAGTCATCCCGCTTCTCATGGATGAGATGGTGGCTTTACATTATCAGTAACGTGAGGCGAATATGTATTCGCTTCATCGAAAATATGTATTAGAGGCGAATATTTATTCTCTTCATATTTCTTTCATGAAATTAGAGGCTTCACATACATATTTTATGAAGAGAAGGTGTTTGAAGCGAATATTTATGCGGCTCATGTTTATTTCACTTAATTTATTCATTTAACACATAATTGAACAAGTATTTGAAAATCAAATTTCATAAAAAAAACACTTCATGTAAACACGTTCCTAAGTGTGAGGATGTGAAGTAACAATTTTTTAGAATTGAAATTACACAACATATTCTTTATTGTAACAATAAATCATTACAATTATAGGAATAGTTTAATTACCCCATCTGTCTATGAGTACATTATTGTACTCATGTGAACTAAAACTATTTGTAAAATTTAATTACACAATATGTATACAGTTCCTAAATCATTGACTTATCCATTTACGGCAGGAATTGTAGACCTCGCTCCTGGCCTTGTTGAGCTCCGAGCCAATGACACGCCAACAGTATTCCATCCTCAATGTCCTTATTTGGTTCCTTACATTTCTTTTAACTCCAAAGCCAGTTTTCCACCCCTTCACCTCACCTTCATACGTCTCCATGTGTCTCATGCAATAAATGCCGCAGTCAGTGTAATTCTTTGAATCCTGCCATGGCAATTTCAGACATGTCTTTTCCAAACCGCCATACTTTTTAGCAAGAACGGGGTCTACGTCGTTCATATATTGTTGAATGTAGTCATCCTGATACATCATTACAAACAACATTATGTAATGTATTTTAGTGCTACTAGAATTCCAAAATTGAACTGTTTTAAATTTTAATTGTAGTGTCATACCAAGATTTGTGCATTCTTATATCTTCTTTCAAAGGGCGATTGCATAGGTGACTCGCGGTTATCAATTACTTGAAATTGCCTTTGTATGAAGTTATAGCAAACAAGGTAGAAATGTCTGTCATCAATGATTGGGAAAAACAACTGTGGATAGAATTAGAAAAGATTAGATTTGAACTGAGTGGTAAATGATATTATAAGGTATGACAGCCAAAGATGTACTTACGAGGTCCACTTCCCAGAGGTCCATTTTTGAAATTTGGAAAGCACGACCTTCTAGACAGAACCTGTCATTGAATTTTTCTCGCGTAGTTATCCCACCTTCACGAAAAATCTGTTTACAGCAGTCTTTAGTCTCACAAGAATAACATAATTGATAAATAACAGTGCTAGTACAACTTACGGTGAGCACGGTTGTGTAGAAAATCTTCTTGTAACGAGATTTGACATTTTTCCTACAAAGGTTGTGCAAAATGTATGACCAAACATCAATAATCATACTGTCTACCCAGGTTTCATTAGCCATTGTGAGCATGTCCCCGCGCGTCAAGTGTAGACATAGGTGTTCCGCAATAAATAACATTTCACTGCATGGAAACAGCAAAACATTTTTCAAGATGGTGTGCAATTCCTATTTTTTATGAATAATTAAGCATTTGCAGCAAACATTACCTTGGATCAAGTCCTCCAGCAAATACGAAACCCACAAAAATCTTCTGAAAGTTTGTTAGTTTCTTGTCATCCCTAAACATTTTATTGAATTGTGGTGTTTTCAAAGCTGTAGGCAATTCCAATGCTTTAACCCATTCTGTCGTTCGCATGTTTGGACGAGAAGAGCCAGTTTGAAGTGGCGGTAGTACACTGGAGATGCCTTCTTCCGGTTCATTCTTTACTATCTCCAAAGAATAGGCGGTGTGAAATGGCGTTAGTAGACTGGAGATGCCTTCTTCAGGTTCATTCTTCACTGTCTCCAATGACGAGGCGGTTTGAAGTGGCTGTGGTAGACTGGAGATGCATTCTTCAGGTTCCTTTTTAACTATCGCCAAAGAAGGGGAGTTTTTGTTGGTTTCGGTTTTGATGACATCGGTTAACCAATCAGTTTTCAAATTTCGTGGGGCTTTTCTTTGGACATTTAAGGCCTTTGAAGGTCCTGCTTCCTCATTTTTTTGGATAATTAGGGTAGGAGGCAAGGCTGGGGTGGTTGTAGTGCTGGGGTTCGTGTTGGTTTCTGTTTTGGGAGTAATTGGGTTGGCTTTGGTTTTGGCTTGTGCCATTGGAGGGGTTGTGGTTTTGAGTGGAGGAATGGGGTTTGCTTTGGGCTTGTCTTGTGCCATTGGAGGGGGTGTGGTTTTGAGTGGAGGAATGGGGTTTGCTGAGGGCTTGTCTTGTGCCAATGTAGGGGGTGTGGTTTTGAGTGGAGGAATGGGGTTTGCTGAGGGCTTGTCTTGTGCCAATGGAGGGGGTGTGGTTTTGAGTGGAGGAATGGGGTTTGCTTTAGGCTTGTCTTGTGCCAATGGAGGGGGTGTGGTTTTGAGTGGAGGAATGGGGTTGGTTTTGGGCTTGGCTTGTGCCATTGGAGGGGGTGTGGTTATGATTGGAGGAATGGGGTTGGCTTTGGCTTGTGCCATTGGAGGGGGTGTGGTTTTGAGTGGAGGAATGGGGTTTGTTTTGGGCTTGGCTTGTGCCATTGGAGGGGGTGTGGTTTTGAGTGGAGGAATGGGGTTGGGTTTGGCTTGTGCCACTGGAGGGGGTGGGGTTATGATTGGAGGAAGGGGGTTGGCGTTGGCTTGTGCCATTGGAGGGGGTGTGGTTTTGAGTGGAGGAATGGGGTTTGTTTTGGGCTTGGCTTGTGCCATTGGAGGGGGTGTGGTTTTGAGTGAAGGAATGGGGTTGGCTTTGGCTTGTGCCACTGGAGTGGGTGTGGTTATGATTGGAGGAAGGGGGTTGGCGTTGGCTTGTGCCATTGGAGGGGGTGGGGCTGGGGTTTGGGTAACTGTTTTGAGTGGAAGGGGGTTCTTGTGGGATTGGGGTGTTGGTGTGAGGGTGGGTTGTGTGTGGTCTAGGGTGTTTAGAGGATGGGTGTTGGATTTGGCTTGGTTGTCTGCGTTGATATTTTTTTGGATGTTGGGAGAAAGTGTGCTCTTGTTGGATGGGGCCGTTGGTGGGTGGTTGGCTTTTGTCTTCGTTTCGGTGGAGGGGGTGAATGTGTTCTTGTTCGATGGGGCCGTTGGATTGGTGTTGGCATGGTTGTTGGTAGGAAGGGTGTTGCCTTTCGCTTGGGTGGTGGCTTCCGTGTGGGGGTTAATGCCACTTCCTCTGGGCTGCTGCTTTTTGTTTTGGTCCAGACTCCGCTGTAAGCCTTCCCTCAGGATTGCATTGGAGTTTAGCACCGTGGCCAAGGGCTCAAACGCAGACTGTACAAGTTCCATGGCGTTTATCTGGTGCATCTCATTCAGATATTTAGCCCCTTGTGCCAATTCTTCGGCAGCGGCAGCAACCTTCCTCAAACATGACGCCAGGTTTTGTGTAATTGGAGCATGCTCAGTTGGATGGTCATCTCCAGTTTGTGGTGGTGTTGGCTGCACATTTTGTTGCATCGGTGGTTGCTCATTCGGCATGGCTATGCGAGCAACCACCCTACCATGTCCAAACCCCCCCTGTGCAGCCTCATAATCAACCCTTTCGTACATCTTCTTCTCGTCCCAGCATCCTAGAATAGGAAAACTCCTTGAGATCTTACTGTTTACCTTGAACTCAACCACACGGTCCAAGTAGCACAACTGATACATTAGCATGAACAAATATATGTTACGTTCAAAGTCATCAAAAAATTATGAATGGACAACCTCCACCAAATAGATTTCTACACTCACCAAAAGAAAGGTTAATGGTCCATGGAAATAGGATGTCTTCTTTGCTTTCCACTTATAAACACTGTCGACTAGCCCGTCTAACGTGAACTTGCACCAGTTGTAGTCTTTGATTTTAGATACATCCTGGAGGGATTTCAGTACTTTGAATCTGAAAATAAAAAAGTAGTGACTCAAGCCATGTAAAATGATATTGAAGTTCTAAATGAGATCACAGAATTAATGCTAGGTTCTTTGGGTTTACCTGCACTGTGGATTTTGGGATGTCCACAAAAAACTGGATACAACAAACACCACGAAGTCCATCTTGAAGTTACTGTCTCCTTCTGTGTTCTGTAGAATTTTGTCAGGCATTTGGTAGGTTGAAGGACCTCCACTGTTCTCGAATCCCCATCTCCTTCTCCACGCCGTGAGATGTTCCTTGTACACCTTGTCGTCCGTGTGATTTCCTAAACACTCTGCCACAACTAATTCACCTCTGGGTATGTTCAATACACATTGAACATCCTC
Source organism: Impatiens glandulifera (assembly GCF_907164915.1). Taxonomy (NCBI): domain Eukaryota; kingdom Viridiplantae; phylum Streptophyta; class Magnoliopsida; order Ericales; family Balsaminaceae; genus Impatiens; species Impatiens glandulifera. Next base: position 11,303 of record NW_025919256.1, read on the forward strand.
TTCATCAATCTGCATCTCCTCTCCACTGTGTAGGACGATGCTCCTCCTTCTGGGATTGAATAGACTCACAATGCACCGTGAGAATTGAAGTGGGCATTTTGATATGCCAAGTGACAGAAGGGAACCAAATCCGATGTCCTTCACAGCCTGCTTCTGTTCTTCAGATAACCTGTTAATCAGGTGATGAAGGCCCGATGGAGAGGTTCTGCTCTTGAAATCGACATCAGGGTCACGAGTCCTTCTTCTTTTCTTCTGAACCTGGTTCTCACTAAGTGCTTCATTCGCCGCGTTGGCCAGAATATCCAGTGGTGTCGTGGGCGTGCCTGATGCATCGGGTTTTCGTTTCCTTTGTTGAACACTACATTATCATTAGCAAATTGGATTACTTACCTAATCCAAATAGAGTCAAATTTTAACAATTGTAACATTCGCGTAATTACCTTAGTGTGTTCACTTCAGTCGTGGATTCAGTATATGGAACTATTTGCATATCGGAATCCTGATTCTGAGATGTTAAAGTCACATTTAGATTCTAACGACCTAAACTAAGAAAACGAAATAGACACAAGCATGCAACCGTAAATACTTCTTACCATTTTCGCTGGAGCCGAAGATACTAACCGGAAGACAAATGGGTTCGTAGTCGAAATGCCGGAGACGACAGCGCTAGGTCAGATGGTAGAATAACCTGGGTGTCTTACGGCCGAATTCGGGCTTCAGATGTTTTACAGTTTTACTATGCAAAGTGCACTCTTAGTGTGAATGTATTTTCATGAGGCCGTATCGGTTTTCACAAACATGAATAAGGAGTTTCTCATGAACTTCGTACGAGTCGAAGCGATATTCGCTTTTGTAGTGTGAAAGGTAATTATGCATTATGAAAAGTAACATACGACAATAGACGAGGATGTATTCGTGCAGAACTCCGCACTGTACGAATATATCTTCGCTTAGTACATGTCTTTCATGTTTCACATTATTTGAAAAAACATTCCCACAAAAGAAACAACTATTTGATTCTCAATGCTGAATAAGCGAACAAATCTTCGATCTGCCAATCTAACAGATCGTATCCAATCTAAAGGAATGACGTTTGATTCGATGGTAGCGATTCACTGACCGGCGTCACAAAGTCTGAGACTTTGTGACAGTTGACTTGACATGTGGTAATTTTTTTGGCGCTTCATTGTACTAATTTCCTTTTTAATTGAGCTGTCAATTAAATTTTTTTATAATTTTTTTTGGAATATAAATGACATTGTATATATTTACTTTGACGCTCATGTAATAAATATAAGGTTTGTTATGTATGAATAATTTAATATTTCATATAATGTTAATTATAGTAAATGTAATATTTTAATTTATGACCGTAGTCTTCAGCATTTTTTAATATAAATTTTTGATTCCTATAATGAGTGTAACAAGATAAGATCAAACATCACCTAAACTTTTTAATTAACAATATATAAATTATGATTGATGTTCCCTATCTAAAATAATGAAGACTGGTCCGATTCGATGTATAATGATTAGTTTAAGATATGATGTAACGTACAAAAATATGTCGGCAATGAATTATAAATAAAAATGAAATGTGATCCAGGGGATAGAAATTGAGAAATGGTTTGTAGCGAAGATTTATTCGCGTTAGTGTGTTTGCCACCCACATTCATTCATAATTTAGGTATTCACATACAAGCTTTGTTGTACTTACATCAGGTGTAAAGGGTATTCTCATGTAGGGGTTGTGTGTTTCACATGTAAGTCAACCTAGAATCCATTGAAGCGAATATTTATTAGCTTCAGATTAGTTTCTCATAATTTGCAAGTTTCACTGAACACGGATATATGTTCGCTTCTTTTCTTGTATAATTAGATGATTGCATGTGTTTAAAAATAGAAAAATGTTGTGCAATTGGAAACTGTATTAAAATATACTATTTCTTACTTTTTGTGATGTGACAACAATACTGCACACTGTTCCGATTTGACATGTCATGACATGCATAATACTTTTACTGAATCCATAGATATGAAATGATTTCTTTATAGGGTTTTATACAAAAACACACCTCTTTTTCAATGATGACATCTAATTTCTGCACGATGTGACAAAACAAAGGATTAATGTTAATATTAAAAGAATAAGATTAACAAATATTAAAAATAATTAAACTTAAATTAAAAATAATAAAAGCTTAATAATTAAACTTTAATTAAAACTTAATAAAAAGAATTAATGTTAATATTAAAAGAATAAGATTAAAAAATATTACAAATAAATTTAAATAATTACTATACATATAAAACCAGTTCAACCAAACACCCTTATAATTTTACTATTGGGATAAATATACTTTTATAATTATATTGAAATAATTATAACAGTGTACTACTGTCTACCAAACACATCCTACGTATTATATTGAATATAATTTTATAATTATTCATGAAAATGTGTTTATTCATGTTGAAATAATTTATTATCTAATATAATGTGAATGACAATATTGAATAATGTATTATTTTTAATATTATTAAGTGTTATTACATTTTCGTGAATGAAATTACTTTTTCATGATGTGACAAAGTGACTACACACTGTTCGGATTTGATATTTCATCACGGGAAATTTACTTTTTCTGAATCAATAGATCTAAATAATTTATGAAGAAAACAGATTTTCTTTTTGCTATAAATGTAGGGATTACATGAACAATCTTCGTCGGCAGCATGAAATATCTATTGAGCGTTTTTGTTGAGAGTGTGTGTTTTTTTCATATAGTTTGTTGGGATGTATCATTTGGGAGATTCTCTGTGATGGAAAACTTGTACAATCAAGATCAAGTGGTGGAAAACATCTTCAGTGTACACGAATGCTTGGTAACTCAAGTAGAAACTACCGATCAAATGAAGATCATTCGTGTACACTGCTGTGGTTGCTTCCCTGGGATGTATCATTTGGGAGATTCCCTGGGATGGAAAACATCTCAAGAGATAACTCAACAGGTGTAGGACCCCAGTTATGCGTGAGAGATCCGCTGTGGTTGCTTCAATGGAGATGCCTTGAAGCTGGAGATGCAGATGAATATTGTTAAAATGTACAAATGTTTATGAAACGGGGAAATGTTTATGAAACTTGTAATGAAAATTTGTACGTCGAATGATAATATTTATTTGTTATTTATATTTTCATGCAAATGTCATTAAACATTAATAAAATAACGAAATTGTTAAAAATAATAAAGTATTATCATATCATTGCCATAATTTTAAATGTAAGTTTTGGTCCGATTCGATGTGTAAAGATTATAAATAAAAATTATATGTGATTAACGGAAAGAAATTGGAAAATGGTTTGTAGCGAAGATTTATTCGCGGCGTGTAATTTCCTCCCACATTCGTTCATCATTTTGGTCTTCACATACAAGCGTTGGTGTACTTACATCAGGTGTAAAGGGTATTCTCATGTAGGGGTTGTGCGTTTCACATGTAAGTCAACCTAGAATTCATTCAAGCGAATATTTATTCGCTTCAAATTAGTTCTGCACACGAATATATGTTCGCTTCTTTTCAAATATAATTAGATGAAGTCATGTGCTTAAAAATTTAAAAAAAAACATAATTTGCAACTTCATTAAAATACAATATTTATTAATTTTTTTGATGTGACAACAATACGGCACACTGTTCCGATTTGATATGTCATTACAGGCTACATACAGTAATCCATAGATATGAAATGATTTCTTTATAGGGTTTTATACGAAAACAATCTTCTTTTCTTTTTTGAATGATGAAAGATATTTTCAATACATTTCCGTTGAATGTGGTCGACCTGAAATATGAAGATCAAGCGAATATTATGTCGTTTCGTAACAATGTTTTGTTTCATATAGAAACTTACAGGCGAATGAATCTTCGTTTTCCAATTCATTACAGTATGACATGAAAGTGTCAACAATAATATGTAACTTCAAAGATTGGATGCGACATCATCTTCGTTTTTAAGGGTTTTACAGGCGAAGATCCAATCGATTGATCAATCGAAGGGGTTTACATGAACGGATCAGTCGTTTTACATTATACTTCGAATTGATCATGACATCCAAATTGCAATCAAAGAATGAATCAAAGCTAACGACAATGAGTCGATTTATATCACTACAGAATAAACGAAATACATAATGTAAAATATAACTTCAGACTATAATCAAACATAACTTCATAATATTGATGAATACACAAAAACATTCCATAATCCGTTTACATAAGTACTGCACAGATTAACCAAAAATATAGATGTTCAACAATAAAAATGAAGCTCTAGTCTGATTCATGAGATGATGACTCGTCTATCGGTCCTGTCAGCGACACGACCTCATGTTCGATGACGGGTGGAATGTATAGCTGAATGGCTTCGTTCACAGCATTGATCCATCGGTTGGGGATGAAAACCGTCAAAGAATTTTCAATTATTGATGCGTACTCTAAGTAAAGATGTTGAGGAGTAAACATGAAGTCCTCCGGAGGATTGTCTCCATTTGAAGGTAGGGGATTCCGTAGGCCAAATTGTCTGTATATGACACTTGTGCAGTAGGAGGTAGTTCCCTGAAGGCCCAACAAAATGATGAATGGAGAACCCCTCATCTCGTACATCATTTCAGCAAACAGATACCACGGAACAATGAACCTAATTGGGTGAATATCCGAAATAAAATTCGGAGGCACGAGTCCATTGACCCTTTGCACTTGTAGATTGGCAAAGGAAGTGTAGGGAATTGAAGGACGGGGCAACCAATGCAACTTGTCTAACAACCAGAGGTATAGAACCAAAGGTGATCCACGGCGAGAATAGTTGTTTTCCTCGGGAACAAATTCGTTAAGACCAAGTAATGTCTCAGCAAGTACCAGGCTAGCCAGGTTTGGGGCGTTTCCCATCAGTGCAGGAACTACCCGTAGGAGCCTTTCCGAAGGCCGGCGTCCTGCAGCCGGACATAAAAAAAATGAGCCAGAACCACAAGCATGATCAGTTTGCTTTGTGTGTGGTTGATGGTCCTCTCAGCTCCCTGGACACGCCAAATGTACTCGTCTATGTTTGTCATATTCAGAAATCCATGTTGGAGGGTAAACAAGAGAGCATCAAACATTGTACATCCATAGAAGCTGTCGCAAATGTGGACGGCCATATGAGGATCTTGATGGACAGGCAAGATCATGAGTGCATTTGTACCACACCTAAGGATTGAAGCAAAGTCCTTTAGCGTCGGGCATATGTGCATTTCCCCAATAACAAAAGAACGAGAGTCCGTATCCCATCTGCTTTGCATGTGGGCCATCAGTCCGTCGTTAACGTTTATTCGTAATAGAGGAAGAATCTCATCTACATGATAGACACTAAAAGGGACAGGGTCATCGTTGATCAGACTTAAGTATCGCTCCAGTTGTTGCTGCGATAAAACCAGCATGTCTGGGTCCATCTCTACATCCATCTTATGAGTTTTACGCTTAATGAATGAAGGGAAGACAACGGTAGATAGAGATTCGGGAAGGAGTGAGAGTGTAATGTGAGAGTGAGAGTGAGAGTGAGGGTATGAGAGTGATGATCTTGATACAGCAGTAGTTGAAGTTAATAAATGAGTTTTCATTCTGGAATTGACATCAATACATACCACAGGTAGGTGCATTACATGTTGCGAGGATATCTTCGTTTATGAATTGGCAAACATATAGTGAAGAAGATATCTTCGTCTCGGATATTAAAAATATGGATTGCACCAAAAAATAACATAAGAAGATATCTTCGTTTCGGATATTAAAAATATGGATTGAACCAAAAAATGAACATAAGAAGATATCTTCGTTTATGAATTTCAAAATTTACAGTGAAGAAGATATCTTCGTCTCGGATATTAAAAATATGGATTGAACCAAAAAATAAAATAAGAAGATATCTTCGTTTATGATTTTGAAAATGTAGAGTGGCGAGGATATCTTCGTTTATGAATTTAAAAACATATAGTGAAGAAGATATCTTCGTCTCGGATTTCCAAAATATGGATTGCACCAAAAATGAACATAAGAAGATATCTTCGTTTAAGAATATTTAAACACGCGGTTAAGAAAACATCCTCGTTTATGATTTTTAAAAAATCGGTACAAGAAGACACATCAAACATCAATACATTATAACTCCATACATTAAGATCTGAACTGCCTTCCATACATTAAGATCTGAATTGCATTATAAGTTATAAATCAATATCAAACATCCATACATTAAAAAATGTGAATTGACCTGTGTAAACATAAGAATTACTGTACAAGTATAATTCCGTGTAAGACATAAAAATCCCTAATATCTTGATCTAATTGCAGTCTTTATCTTGAACCTATTGACATTGTGCTCAGACATAAGAATTCTGTATAAATATTTAATCCTCAACGTACTCAAAGCTTCTTCGGCCTTCAAAAGAACAAGAGAAAGTATAAGAACATCTAAAATTGTTCAATGTCATCTACTAAAAATTAGATATGGTATAACACTTACATTATTTTCGTTGATGTCAATAGACCAATTCTTCGCCGTTCCTCTATATGTTTCCATATGTCTCATTAAGTATACACCGCAGTCTGTCTTGTTTGTTCTGTCTTGCCAGTCCAGCTTTGGGGCCGTTATCCTGTATTTTTTAACCTTGGCAGCCATTCGTTCCATGCCTTGACTTAACAAGAATTTCACAAAACAATCGAGTTGTTTACTCAAAGTGACATACTTGTCCAAAATTTTCATTCCATGAGGACGGCCGGAGTTGTCAAGTACAACGATTTTGGAGTCCTTAATATTCACACAAACAAGGAAGAAATGTCGGGAAAAGACAACGGGTAGGAATATCTGCAAAAAGAACACAAACATTTATTACTTTATTGCATATTCTTTACTTGGAATTGAGGGATATGTACAGACCACGTCAGCGAAGATGAGGTCTTCTTTTGTGATTTGGTAGTTCCTCATGTCTTCTTCAATGGATTGGGAAAATAAGGTGGCATCATGCTCCATATTAACCTGCAAAATAAGGGCAGAGCATCAAAGTCATGAACATTGAAGGATACATAGCAAAAAAAAAGCAGTTCATGCACTTACATGTGAACATGATGAGAAACAAATTATTCTTGGTTCATGCCTTGGCAACCTACGGCATTTGAAGTGCACAATTATGGACCAAGCGTCAATCACTTCGCTCGAAATTTCGCGACCCATTTGCATTGAACGAAGTAATTGACGGGTAATATTACCAGGTGCACCTTCGTACAGAACGTCACTGAAAAATACATTCATTTAGAAGACCATAACTAAATAATTTCATTTTTAAAAATTATAAAAAAATGAGAACTAACTTACGTTGGAGGCAGGTCTTCATCAAACACAAAATCGGCTAATCTCTGCTCCTTGTTGGTTATTTTGTGGTCCAACATATCAGCAACCTGTTGCATGTAGGGGGATCGAAGGTGCACAGGAATTTTTGAGATCTTCCTCTTAGGATATTCTTTAATGTTGATGCGTCCCCCCCCCATCACCTTCATCTTCATCTTCATCTTCAGAAGATTCAACGGCCTTAGAAGCCTCAACCTGTTGCTGGCCATCACCATGATCAGTTGGTGCAACAGACTGACCTTGGGGTTCCTCAACATTTTCCTTCCCTGCACCATGATCATTTTGTTCAAAATGATGAGATTTGGGTACCTCAACCTGTTGCTTGCCTTCACCATGATCACTTGGTGCAACAGACTGAGCTAGGGGTTCCTCAACATTTTCCTTCCCTGCCCCCTGATCATTTGGATTTTCAGGCGGAGATTTTGGTTCATCAACCTGTTCCTTCACTTCAACCTGATCATCGTCTTCAACAGTGGTTGTCTGCACTTTGTGTGCCCCATCCGGTTCCTTGCATTCACCCTCATGATCAGTTGGTTCAACAATGGGTGAGTCATCTTTGTTGGGCAGAAATGAATCCTCATGTTCGTCCTGCTGAGGAGGGGGTGACTTGGCTTGACTGTGATGAAATACAGCCTCTACATCTTCCGGTTCAACAAGGACTGATTCATCTAAAATGTCCTCACGTACATCCTCAACAGATTGCGGTTGAAGAGGTGGTGACGGAGCATCATTGTGCACAACGGCAACATCGAGATCATTCTGTTCTTCGTGATCGGATGGATTTTCTTGATTTGACATCACTGAATCCTCAAAATCATTCAGTTCAGCCAGTGCTGGTTGATGGTCTGCATGGTCATCCACTGCATGGTCATCCACTGCAGTCCGACATGTGTAATCAACCCGGGGACTATTGACTTTCAAGCCCGCACACTGTAAAGTGTCCCCAAGTGCATCCCTTGTAGGATCTTCCACACCTACATGAACCGGACCATCGATCACCACCTTCAAGTGTTTCATGAAGCCTTCAGACTCTCTGAGGTTCAGGAAACCGGCCTCAAAAAAGGGCTTCGGATCGATGTTGCGTTTCTCCAACTCCCCTGATAGGTAATTCAGCTGTTGGGCTGTATCTTTAAAAGTTTGCAGGATTTTGGATGTCAACAACTGTACATTATGAAAAACATACTTCATTAATCTTGAAAACAGGATAATAAAAAACAATGGGAGTCAATTTATTGTTTCCACATACCTCATTATCGTCTTCTTTTACTTCAACCGAGTCAACTGGATTCTCGGGTTGTCTAACTGCTAGGCGCGCCCTTGCCCTGCCCAGCCCAAAACCACCGGCACGACCTTCTAAGTTGGTAAACTCCAACACGCTGACGTCATCCCAACAGGAGATGATTGGAAATTTTCTTTCGTAGGGGATACGTTCACCTTCCACAAAAACACCATCTAGGTAGCAAATCTGGAGTAAAGGAGTGGGAGACATGTTAGAAAATATTACATATCTATGATTTATAAGAGAGGCAACAATACTTACCGATAAAAGGGTTATAGGTCCATCGAAATATGGATTTTTATTTTTACTTGCTTTTTCTTTCCAACTTCTTACACTGTCAATCAATCGTTGAAGTGTAAAGTGGCACCAGTTCAGTTCCTTTATGTTATCAACCTCCATTAAGGATTTGAGAATTTTGAACCTGAAATGAAAAAATACATTTGTCAGTATTCAAAAATACAATTAGATATATAAGAGGTTTGAATACATGTTTACCTGGCTCGTGAATTTTGAACAGGACATAAAAAACTAGAGACAACAAAGACAACGAAGTCTATTTTGAAATCGTTGTCTGCACTTGTGTTACTTAATATCTTGGGGATCATAGAAAGTGTTTCGGGAGCTTTGGAGTCTTCCCCGGTCCATCTGGTCTTCCAATCCCTCAAGAAATTAAAATAGGCAGGGTCCTTAGTCTTGTCCAACCCAACGGACTCGACTACGTTCATTGAGCCTCTAGGGAGGTTCATCACGAGCTGTACGAGATCTTCATCGATACGGATCTCATCACCGTTGGCCAATACCAGAGAACTCTTATCCGGGTCAAAAGATTGGATTACATGTTTGGAAAAATGAGCAAGGCACTTGGAGACGCCCATTGTAAGAAGAGAACCAAACCCGATTTCCTTAACGGCTTCCCTCTGTTCTACGCTCAATTGAGGAATGAGTTGAGCGAGGCCATGAGGTGATGATCTGGTTAGAAATGTCACTGGACGTTTCTTGCGGGTTTTGGTTTTTTGGGGAGAGGGGGGAAACTCTTCATCGAATGGGGTAGTAGACGGAGAAATATTAGTGGTTTCTGGGGGTGGTTCTGGTAACTCTTCATCGACTGTTGGATTGGAGGTAGGAATAACATTTGGTTTTTTTTTAGGGGGAAAAGGTGGTGGTAAAATATCATCAGTACCTGCAGCAACATCAGTAGCTTCGACAGCAACTGTGGAAACTGATTCAGCAGTCGATGAAGACTTAGTATTCGTCTTCGGATTTCTCTTCCTCTTCCTTTCATATGTAAAGTTATTAAACCTCGAAGTCATTATTTTGGGTGGGATAGCATAAATCAGTATTCAACGAAATAAATTGAATAAACATGTGTAAAATTAGTATAAACACAATAAGATCAACATACCTCTCTGGTTTAGTGCTGGGATTGACGTTGGATGCCGGAGTGGGTGCAGTTTCGTTTTCGTTTATGCTCCTACAAACTTGCAAGACGACCTCTCGGGAGTCGATGGGATGATCCACTTCCATGTTCTTGCCTTGGTTACCCGACATGTTCAGAAGATATCCTTGTAGTATAAACGAAATATCTAGGGTTCGACGTTCAGTGTTTGGATTATCGCCGGGAGATAGAGAGAGAAGAATATGAACAGTTGCTTATGAAAATGAAATTGAGGGAGAGTCGGCTTGTAGCGGGAAATTGAAATTATATCAACTAGTCATGGAAGCGAATAAATATTCGTTCAATATCGTAACTTCTTAAAAAAATAATAAAAATAAATGCAAAGTAAAAACTATTCATCGAAGCGAAGATTTATTCGCGGAATGTAAATGCACGGGTAAGTGAATTTACATTACAGGCAAGTTGGCTTCTCATTGGAGGGGAGGTGGTTTTACATGAACGTGAGGATAAAATTATTTGAAAATAAGAAATCTTCGCTTTCAATCATCTACTCGAAAAACAAAATTCAAGCGAATATTTGGTCGTTTACTGATTGTCAATTTAATTTAATTACATTAACATTTATTAATAAACGGAAAAAAAATAAAAAATAAAAAATAGCCTGGTAATTGAGGCGAAGATTTGTTCGGTTGCTGCATGTCATCTTCAATTAATTGAATTAATATTTAATACATGGAAATATAAATTCCATGTCAGTTTGGTCTTTACATAGACGGGTAAATGTGTTTACATGGTAGGCAAGCGGTCTTCTCACGGGTGGGTATGGGGGTTTTACATGATGTTTTTATTAGAATTAATTCAAGCAAATATATCTTCGCTCATGAATGTCTCCGGAAAAAAAAAATTAAATACAAAAAAAAAAAAAATCCGGTAATTGAGGCGAAGATTTGTTCGGTTTCTGCATGTCATCCTCAATTAATTGAATTCATATTTAATAAACGGAAATATAAAATCCATGTCATTTTGGTGTTCACATAAACGGGTAAGTGTCTTTACATGGTAGTCAAGCGGTCTTTACATGTGTGGGTAGGTGGGATTTACATGGGGTTTTTATTAAAATTAATTGAAGCAAATATATCTTCGCTCCAGCGAGTCTCGAGGCAAAAAAAAAATTAAATAAAAAAAGTAAATAAAAAATCCAAGAAAATAAAAGATTGAATTACTTGAAGCGAATATTATATCGCTGCCTGTGTTATTTAATAAATTAAATTAATATTTAATAAACGTAAATATAATATGCATGTCAATTCGGTCATTACATGGACGTGTAAGTGTATTTTCATGAACGGCAGACGGTCTTCTCATGGTTGGGTATGGGGGGTTTACATGAGGGTCATTTCAATGGGCGTGTAGATCAGAGCGAAGATATCTTATCTGGGTATTATCTGAATATTATATTATTTCCTGGCATTAACGGGAGCTTCCGTTAACGGCGTCTTGTGTGAACCCGGGCCTAAACCCGGATTCCGGATTCTCCCTCCCTCCGTCTCCTGCCCAGATTGATTTATTATTAAATTAATAATGCTGCAATCTGATTGGTGCGCCACAGGGGAACACGGCAATCGGTAGCAGAAGATCTGAACTGGGTTATAGTTGGGCTTTGTTTATCTCAGAATAGGAAAATGAATTACTGTTTAATATTTCTAACTTAAAAATATAATTTATAATTAATTTTTTTTGTCAGATCAAAGCTATACATGTAATTATTTGTTTTCTTCCATTAGATATTTAAACAATGAGACTTTATTTAAATAATAACCCTTTCCAAATAATAACTAAACTATTTAATAAATTTATTGTATTTAAATAATAGTTAATTTATTAAATAATTTAAAATATTTTTTTTATAATATGTATTATATTTTTTAAATAAATTTATATATATTATTTTTATATCGACATAAATTTTTTATTATTAATATATTTATTTATTCTATATGTTTTTGTAAAAAGCTTTAATATCTTTTATTAATTATTTTATATCTAATAGATATACTTAATATATATAAGAGTATATTTGAAAAAATATAAATAATTGAATAATTTATTTAATAAATATTATATAGATGACAAACTTATTTATATTGATTTGCTGATTTGCTTGACTGTGTGAACCAGGCTCCATTCCATGTGGCATTCGCGTTGTATTATTTTATATGTTATTTGTTTTATTTTAAATAAATTAATCAATTTAATTAATATATTTATATATGGTAGAACAATAAAGTAACTTTTAACACATACCGTATTAATAATTAAATAATTATTTTAATTTATTTTTAAATAAATAAATCAAATTTAATTAACTCAATACCAAACCTAACTAAACTCATAAATTATTGATTACTTATTGTAAGTAAATAAATAATCTAAATAAGTATGAAAATGACAAAAAAAAATAGAATACAATTATTTGGGGAATAAATGGTGTACTCATTTTATCTAAAATAAATTTAGACAAATTAAGGGATTACAATAATATGAATTTAGGATCCTGAAAATTATTTATTTAACCCTAAACCTTATAACTAATAAATAAAATAAATAAATAAAATAAAATAAAAAAATATTTGTCATGTTTATTTTGAATATTTTAAAAGATTAAATTAAAGTAAAAAGGTGAAAGAAAGATAAATTTCAAACAAACATTTAAGGTTTTAAAATAAAAATAAATTCGTAATTGGATGTTGGCCAAAATTCTGTAAAAATGCTACAGCTGAACCACAGTAATTGGATAGACGCTGAATTTTCATCAGACGCCTTAGAAGCATATGTGTAGCCCGCTACAGCCGAAGGAACATGCACTTGCAGAGCAGGTGATTAACTAGCGTTCGTTCGCTAAAACGCGGACGGAATGTCGAAACGCGACGGAACCATGACAGAACGCTAAGGGACCGTTTCACGTCCGTATTCTCGCCCAAAACGTCGTCGTTTCATCCTCCGATCATCATCTTCATCGCGACACTAGATGGATAACCATTCGCAACTAATTTTGATTTTTCAAAGATGGAATTTCGTTGTTTCTAGACGGATTGACTCCGTTCAAAAGGTGAAATGATCAACCTACCACGGTAACCATTTCCCATCCATCTATAGGTATAATCATTGCCTATATCAACAAACAACCAAAACGTCATTAATGACTTTTGGCTAATTCGATCCACTTCATGAAGCCCTCAATTGACTTGGGGAGACTATAAATAGTTTTCTGAAGCCAAAAGATCCACTCTCTAGCTTCAAATCAAAGAAAATCAGAATCGTCATTAAAGCTTCAAGCTTTCGGATTTTTCAAAATCTTTACATAAAGTCTTAAAACTTGGATATGAGCATCCATAAAGCTTCCCTAAGGCTTAAGCTGTGGTTTTCAATCCTTGGTATGCTTTCAATCACCCTTTAATTCATACTTTCAATTTAATTTTTTTATATTTCAGTTTTTTATAAGCTTGTATGTTGTCTAGTTGTTGAATGTTTTGATTGGAAATCGATTCTATAATCATTTATGAGCTTTCTATCAAAGCCACGATTGATCAATCG
>NW_025919257.1:0-1646 GCF_907164915.1 Impatiens glandulifera
ATTATGTTAAAATAAACTTTTGAAGATTTCTATCAAAATTCTCAATTAATAATTAATTTATATTTTATTTTCTCTCTCTTTATATATATATATATATTATATATTTTTGATTAAAAAATAGAAATTTTTTCATAGTGTCTCACAAATAAATTTGTATTTTATAATAAAATAATTATTTTTTATATATTTTATTTATTTCAAAATAAATATTTAAAAAACCAATATTAAATATTCTCACCTAAAATCTATATATATTAATTTTTCTTCCTACTAATATTATATTTTATTTTCTCTCATATTATATATACCTATAAATTTTTATCTATCGTATATTTAATTTGTGTATTTTATTTTCCATCATATATATATATATAATACATTTTATAATTACTTTTATAGGAAGATTTTGTTATATATTATTATTATTATTATTATTATTTATATATATATATATGTATTTCTTTCTTTATATATTAACTCTTGTAATTTTATTTTATTAATCTATAATGATGGGTGCCGCTGATGTTGTAGACCGGCCCGGTCAAAGGAATATTATCAATATTGATAGTTCTAAAAGACTTTGTTAATTTGTACTGTTTTTTTATTTTAATGGTACATTTTTACTTGTAAACTGGAATACTTTTGTAGAAATAATAATAAATAATGAAAAGATTACATTGCAAAAATTAATCAAATAATTATAATTTTGATAAAAATAAACGTCACTTTATATTATAATTTAATAAGATATACTTTTTTGATTTAAAATTAATGATCAAAACATCACATGTTAAAAATTATTTAATAAATATCTAATTAAATCAATAAATATTATAAGATCAAATAAATAAAATAAAAATACAAATTACATAATTGAATAATTATAATTAAATAGAAAAAAAATAGATTCAAATAAATTAAAACTATATTATTTTATTAAAAAAATATAAATATGTCAAAGTTTATAACACATAAATAAATTTTATATTTTGAATACATTTATAATATTAATGGTCCAATCTTCTAATTATCATTTGAAATTAATGTGCAAGAAAAAAAATAATAATAAAATAGACATAAAATTAGGGGCGAGCATAATTTGGGTTTATCCAAACCTAACCCTAACCCAAAATATTAATTTGGGTTAGTTAATTTGGGTTGGATTAGGTTAGGTTGAGTATGAGTTGGGTTGAATATGAGTTGAGTTTAATTTGGGTTGGGTTATGGTTATCCAAATTATATAAATTTAATTTAATTCTCTATTATTAATTTAATATAAACTAATCATATTCCAACTTTAAGTTGAACACGTTTTTGACATATTTAACACGTTTTTCACACGTTTAACACGTTTTCAACATTTTTAACACGTTTTCACACTTATAATACGTTTTTCAACGTTAACACGTTTAACACGTTTTTGATATAACTAACACATTTTCACACTAATAACAAATTTTCACACGTTTAACACGTTTTTCACGTTTTTATCACGTTTAACACGTTTTTCACACGTTTTCACGTTTTTGGCCCGTTTAACACGTTTTTGATCATGTTTAACACGTTTTCACACTAATAACATATTTTTGATGTTATTATCACGTTTAACACATTTTTGACGTGTATAATACGTTTAATACGTTTTC
>NW_025919258.1:0-1993 GCF_907164915.1 Impatiens glandulifera
CTATTCTGGTTTTCCAGTCTACCTTATAGATGTTACCTATCCTATTTTCGGTTAGTAGTATTATACCTTGAGAGTTCTTAACTAAGCATGCATGTTTAAGGAATTCTACCGTGTATCCAGCATCACACATCTGACTAATGCTAAGTAGGTTAAAACTTAGGTTTTCAACTAAAAGTACATTATCAATAGTTAGGTTACCATGGACAATCTTACCCTTGCCCACAGTTTTACCTTTTGAGTTGTCACCGAAGGTGATTAGAGCACCGGTTGCTGTTCTGATATCGGTTAACAAATTGCTGTTTCCGGTCATGTGCCTGGAGCAACCGCTGTCCAAGAACCATTCGGAGTTTCCTAGCCGTTTCTTTGGATCCTGCAAAATGTACATATTTACAACTATTTGGTACCCACATTTACTTGGGTCCACATGCGATTAGTCCCTTAGGTATCCAAATCCTTTATGAACCGGACAGTCTTCTTTGCTAGGGTCTTAACTGTCCTTTTGGCACTCGGTCTCGTGTATCTCGATTTTCCTTCAGATGTCCTAAATGGTGATGGTCTTTGGTTCGGTGATCTATGGTTTGACCTACGCGGCTCAGGAAAGGCTTTCTTATATCTGAGGATTTCGGCTTTTCTTTTCTCAGGGTCAAGCCATGATCCAGTTGGACCAACATAGTCGTATTTTAGTTTTTCTTCCCTATAGTATGCGGTCTCCTCTTCTTCAGCGGTCCAGGAGCTCTTAAGAAATTTTATAAAGGGAAGGTTTCCTTTTGTAAGCCTTGCTTTCTCTATGGGTTTTCGGTCTTTGGGGCTATTTTCTGTGTATCACAGGCCACGCTTACAACGAGGATGCCTGTAGTGTTTATTCATGTTCTTTACTATATCACTAGATCTCTTATACGCGGCCATCTTATATTGAAGTCTGGCATTTTCTTCCTTGGTTAGTTCTCTAGTCGGTTCACTAGGTTGTTCGGTCTTAGGATCTAACTCGGTTTCTAGAGTATGGGTATCATCAGATTGTATGACCTCCGGTTCGGTTATGATGGGTACCTCTGGTTCTGTCGGAATGGGTATTGTGAGATCGGTTCTGATGTTGAAGGTGCTTAGGTAGCATGGTCAATAGGTTCTTATATTCTTCTACCATGTCATTTAATGCATTGTATAACTCATCTTTAGTAAATTCCTCACAAGGAGAGTCAAATACATGTTCTTCATTTGCCATGAGACACGTGAGTTCATCGTCACTGTCACTGTGAGCCCATAGACTTCCTCCATCGTCGGCTATCAGTGCTTTCGGTACTTCACTTCCTTCATCGGTTTGTTGATAATTGTTTCTGTCATTTTGATAGTCCGGTTTCTGGGTATCCCTCCTCGGTTTCCTGCACTCCCACTTAAAGTGTCCCAAACAGTTACAGTTATAGCATCTTACATTGGATTTGTCACCATAGTAGTTGTTTGTCGGTTGACTTCTTTTCATGAACCTTCCAAACTTCTGTGCAAGCATTGCCATGGCATCTTCAGTGAACTGTTCGGCGGTTCTGATCGGTACGGGAGCAGGGGCCGGTGCCGGTGCAGGTGTAGGAGCAGGTGCAACCGGTTCTGTAGATGTGATTAGTGCTCTAGTTGATGTTGAAGCCGAGACTTCCTCTTCGGTTCTAGATCTCATTTCGAACTCATATGCCTTGAGATCTTCGAATACATCGTATAGTTTCATCTTACGTAGGCTCTTTGACTCCCTCATTACCATCGTTTTTATGTCCCAAGCACTTGGAAGAGATCTCAAAGCTTTCATAACTACCTCTTTGTTCTCATACTTCTTGCCCAGAGTTGCTAGTTCATCTAACACACCAGTGAACCGGTCACTGTATTCCTTCATAGATTCTCCTGGTTTCATTTTGATATTTTCAAATTTCTGTGTGGCCATCATTATTTTGTTCTCCCTTGTTCTTTCATTTCCTTCAAAGATCTGGATAACCGTGTTCCATGTCTCCTTCGC
>NW_025919259.1:0-29786 GCF_907164915.1 Impatiens glandulifera
GGCAAACAGAAACTGGGGATGAAGACATTCGGAAAATGGGCGAGGACCTCGTCAAAAAAATCATGAATGAAATTCACATTCAGGCTCACGCTGCAAGTGACGTCTACTTTTAATGGGCCCTGAACCGGCAGGATATTTTCTACACCAACATGCTACCGGAACATCCCGCTGACCGGAGATACGAAATGCTGGTTGAGATGGAAGCGGAAGTCATCAACCTCACAAAGGCTCAAAGCGTCTTGACCGCTCTTCGAAGAAGTAAAATGGTCAAACCGCATGCCTGGTTACTAGGGCTCACCGAACATATACATCATCTTCGTGAAAAACATATCCCATGGGTGGTGGAGTCTCAGTTCGAGCTCTTAGTATTGGACATGCTAGCGGTCAAGGAACGAGAACTGACCGACGAGTTGGCACAGTTAGAGGCGGAACCCGAGCACCAAGAAGTGTTAACATTCTCCAGATCTAATCCGGAGGATGAGGGCGGTCCGACTCATGAGGGCGGTCAGAATCCTGAGGGCGGTCCAATTCCTGCCGAAGACGGGCATATCTCTCCTCAACCGGAAGCTATACTCAACGACACCGACCTCGGGACAAGTACACCGCCCACTGATCATCGAGTTTCTCTTCAAACCGACAATGAATCGGTACCGGCTGTAACAAAAGAAAGGGTAAAGGATCTAATCGAGGAATTTATCAATGCCGCCATCATGCCGTGGCAAAAGAAGATAAAAGAAATCGCGACAAGATTCATCGAGATGATTGGGTCTACCAACGAACAGCTGGAAACCGCGGTTGGACGGATCACGTCTGTTGAAAACAAATACGGCCTTACCGACCTTTTGTTCAGTGACACAACCAACAGAACTAAGGTATTGGAGACCGTAACTAAGAAGTTGGAGAACGATCTCCCTCTCACCAGCCAAAAGGTCGGTTTGGCAGAACTTAACCAAGTAACAACCGATCAAAGGCTGAAAAAGATTGATGGGGATCTGGCTCAATCCGGTGTCCAGGCCGGTTCTACACTTGAGAGAGTAGCAATGCTTGAGGAGAAGCATGCCAAGACCGAGGCCGATCTAAAAGAGGTCACCGAACAACTGGCGAAGATAGTAGCGGCGAAGCTGGCAGCCGACAAAGCGCTTGAGGAAGCAAATGCGCTGGCGGCTCAGCAGATTCAAGATGCCTTGGACGAGCAAGTCCGGCTTCAAAAGGAAACGGCAGAGGCGGATGCGAACCTGGCCGACCATATACAGACAATAGAAAACATTGCACCAGCCATAGCGGTTCAACAAAATGAGGATGCGGCTCGACTAATCGGCCAACAATCAGCATACAATGAGTTCGCCGAGGCTCATAATAAGTCCAAAGCCGTTGCTTCCCCTTCCGGACCAACTACAAGAAAAAGAAAGGCTCCTACCAAGAGGGCGGCAATTTCAAAGCTTTTGGACAACGTTGTTGACTCGTTTGTCGATCCCCGAATCAATCCGGTTTCGCAAGACGACGAACTCGAAGATGGGTCCGTACCGCTGGTCAAAAGACCACGGGGCCTCGATATAGCCCCACTAAGATCATTTGCTCCACCAGCCTCACCTTTCACCGGCACTTCAGGTGGTCAAGGATCCTCCTCCAGACCTGGCGTCGATCCTAACAATCCGGGCGAGGGAACGATGACTGCCGAAATGCTGGCCAAATACCTGCCCAAGAGAAAGAGATAGAAGCTTTTATTTTATTTAATTGCCTATGTCTAACTTAGTATAATTTTATATATATATTAAGTATTTTTGGAAACCGGCCTACATTTGCATTCTTAAATGGTTTTGAATATTTTATATAAAATAATCAAAAATGGAGAAATTGATAAGATAAAATATAAATTTTTTATCAAAATTTTTCCAAAATTTTTCGAAAAATTCTTCTAAGTCATTTTCCATAAATCCGGCCAAAAAAACTTTTAAAAACAACCGGCATACATTTGCATTCTTACATGGTTTTGAAATTAGACAGGTTAAATAGAACTTAACAAAAACAAACTTTCTGTGCAGGAACAGTTAAAGAATCCAACCGGTCAAGTTATTCAACCAGTCAAGCAACCCAACCGACCAAAAACCTAACCGATCAAAAAGACACGACCAGTCAGAAGAAAAGACAAAAACCGGAAGTCATCCGGTTAACCTAAACAACCGACCGATGCAAATAGATACTTTGAGTATCTGTTAAAGATGATACCAAATGACAGATCTGAGTATTGCCATATTCATACAAGTCTGAGGACAATCTGTAGGATGCAGAAGACCGTCCGATAGGATCTTTCCACTCCAGGATAAATCAGAGACGCAATCCTCCAGGTACAAGTAACTGTCCAACAGACAGTTGCCATACTAAGTAAAAGACAAACCTAGCCAGTTTGACCTATACACTGGAAGTCTAGACCGCCAGGTCTGAATCACTGAACCTCTGCTCAACCAATAAGATTCAAGGTGATGAAATGTGACCGTTGGCACATTTCACCTATAAAAGAAGGAGCTGAAGAGGAATAAATGCGGTTACAAATTCAGAGAAGTCTTCAACAACCTAAGTTACAAACTGTGTTTTATCTCTCTAAGATTAAGAGCTCAAGTGTTTATTTGATGTAAGATTTCAATTTCGGTTAGAATTGTACGGGTGTTATCGAGTAGAAAATAAGTCTCGATCGGATTGTGTTTGTGTATTCATTAGTGAATATCCTTCTCGCGGTTTCGAGAGGAAGGGGTGACGTATGAGCTTTATCTCCGAACATCCATAAAAACCTGTCTTGTTATTTACTTTCTACCTTATACTCTAACCGATTCTATCTGAACTGACTTACTGAATCCCAAACCGACCCACCATACTCCAAACCGACTTTATCCAAATCCGGTTCTGCCTATCCTGTGTGTGTGTGCTGCTTCAACCTGAAACAAACCACTTCCAAACTTGAACTTAGTTCAAGGGTTTGTGACAGTTTGTGTAGTATTGAAACCCCGGTGTTAATCTCTAACCGGATTAATCACCAACCGTTGAGTGAAAGGCGCTAACCGGCCAGACCCCGGTCCGCCAGCCGCGATCTAGATCCTAATAGAAGTGATTGTAATTAGACAAGAATTATAATTCCATTAGACTAGGTGGTCTAATGGATTCTGTTATTAAACGGGGATGTTTGATTTCATTAGACGATGTTGTCTAACTGATTTCATTAGTTGCTTGAATTTAGCACCCACCTATCCACGTGCTCTAGCTGTACGCTACTCCTGCTCCACTTTCTAGTGAAGATCAGTACGACAGCCAACTGCAACCAATCAACCAATGCCACGTAAACAAATATCCTTCACAGTATTTGTTTTGCAAGTACATTTCTGAAGAATATTCGGCGCACTACTTGTTGTGTACGGCCACGTTTCATTATGAAGATTCGACCGTTGGTACCTATTCATATTTAAAGATTCTAAAGGACAACGAAAGAACTGTTCGTCTTGCTTACTAGAATTACAGAGAGTTAAATTAATCGAGCTATTCATTCTGTCAAAACTCTTAGCTGCTTGCTTGCTTTACTGTGTGTTAATCAAGAGAGTTAGAATTAAATCATCGTTTTAGTTGAGTTATATTCTTCATCAGATTGTAAGTTGAACAAAGTCTGTTCTTTTCAACAGTGCACTATTCGTGCAAACTGTATTTGATTCAAAGCATATTATAGTGAATCCTTCCGGTGGTTGGAAGGAGTGACATAGGAGAGTTTTGTCCGAACATCCATAAACAAACTACTGTGTTGTTACTTTCTGTCATCTTCTCTTTCTTGTTCCTAAGTTTCAATCCTAAGTAAACATTTCCGCACTTGTTTCTGTTTCAAGTGTTTGCAAGGGTTTGCGTAGAATAGAAAGTGAATTAAATCCCTAAAAATATTTCTTTCAAAATATTTTTCATAAGCCTTCATCAATCGCCAAATTCTCGTCTCTATTGATTAAGCCGATCCTATCATAATGCTTAATGCTCAATGCTTAATGCTTAATGCTCAATGCTCAATGCTCAATGCTTGATGCTTGATGCTTGATGCTTGATGCTTGATGCTTGATGCTTGATGCTTGATGCTTGATGATTGATGCTTGATGCTTGATGCTTGATGCTTGATGCTTGATGCTTGATGCTTGATGCTTGATGCTTGATGCTTGATGCTTGATGCTTCATGCTTGATGCTTGATGCTTGATGCTTGATGCTTGATGCTTGATGCTTGATGCTTGATTCTTGATGCTTGATGCTTGATGCTTGATGCTTGATGCTTGATGCTTGATGCTTGATGCTTGATGCTTGATGCTTGATGCTTGATGCTTGATGCTTGATGCTTCATGCTTAATGCTCAATGCTCAATGCTTGATGCTCAATGCTCAATGCTCAATGCTCAATTCTTAATGCTCAATGCTTAGTGCTCAATGCTTAATGCTCAATGCTCAATGCTCAATGCTCAATGCTCAATGCTCAATGCTTAATGCTTAATGCTTAGTGCTTAGTGCTTAGTGCTCAATGCTTAATGCTTAATGCTTAATGCTTAATGCTTAATGCTTAATGCTTAATGCTCAATGCTCAATGCTCAATGCTCAATGCTCAATGCTCAATGCACAATGCTCAATGCTCAGTGCTCAGTGCTCAATGCTCAATGCTCAATGCTTAATGCTTAATACTTAATGCTTAATGCTCAATGCTCAATGCTCAATGCTTAATGCTTAATGCTTAATTCTTAATGCTTAATGCTCAATGCTTAGTGCTCAATGCTTAATGCTCAATGCTCAATGCTCAATGCTCAATGCTCATTGCTCAAAGCTCAATTGATAGGATCAACTTTATCGATAAAGACTGGGGTCTAGCTAAGGATGAAGGCTTATGAAAAACGGTTTGAAAGAAATCATGTTAGAGATTTGATTCGATTTCTATTCTACGCAAACTTGTGTAAACACTTGAAACGTATTCAAGGCGGAATTGTTTACTTGGGTTTGATGCACAAGATGAAATATGAAAAGATGACAGAAAAGAACAACACAACAGTTTGTTTATGGATGTTCGAAGAAACTCTCCTATGTCACCCCTTCTTCCAACCACCGGAAGGATTTATTATAATATGATTAGAATTAAATAAAGTTTGCACACACACTTAGCTCACTATTGAACATAACACTTTCTGTTCAATTACAAGATGAAGAATATCACTCAGCTAAAGGTATTTTGATTCTAGCTCTCTCTCTCAATTCATACACAGTACAATCAGAAAGAAGCTTCACACTTCAGTAAGCAAGATGATTGAGTAGTTTCTCTCTCTGCAAAATCAGATTGCTTGTTCGTTCGGCAGAATTCGTAAGGCTAGCAGTTGTGCTTGTTAAGGCAGATTGTCCGTTGTCCTTGAGATTTGTTAAATACTGAGTAGGAGCTAACGGTCGAATCTTCAAGAATGATACGTGGCAATCTTCCATTGGAAAGCCTCCATTGTACACAACAGGTTCTGAGCACAAGGATCGTGGCCGTACATCACTGGTAGTGCGCCAAATATTCCATCAGGGATGTACCTACAAAACAAGTAATTTGAGGAAAATTCTCTTACGTGGCATTCCTTGATTGGATGCATATAGCTGTTGTACTAATCTTCACTAGAAAGTGGAGCAGGAGTAGGGTATAGTTATAGCACGTGGGTAGGAGAAATACTAGATTCGAGCGTACTGCTTAAACTGAACATTAGACGTATTTCAGTTAGACGGATTGTGAAAATCAGTCTAATGAAATAAGTCATCTCCTTATAATAGAAAAACGTCTATTAGACCGCCTGGTCTAATAGAATTAGACTCGCGTCTAATTACAGTAACCCTTAGACTGCACGTCTAATTCCGGTTCTACCTCAGACTTGTCTGAAGGAGTTAGACGCACGTCTAACTTTCACTAATTAGACTACCCGTCTAATTATCCAATAACCATTAGACTGCACGTCTAACTCCACTGAGTTAGACTGCATGTCTAATTCCGGTTCTATCTCAGACTTGTCTGAAGGAGTTAGACGCATGTCTAACTTTCACTAATTAGACTACCCGTCTAATTATCCAATAACCATTAGACTGCACGTCTAACTCCACTGAGTTAGACTACACGTCTAATTCCGGTCTTACCTCAGACTTGTCTGAAAGAGTTAGACGCACGTCTAACTTTCACTAAATAGACTACCTGTCTAATTATCAATATATTAGACTACACATCTAATTCCGTGCCTTCATTAGACTACATGTCTAACTCCTATGAGTGAGAATGTACGTCTAATTCTTTACATCTATTAGACTACACGTCTAACTCCGATGAGTTAGACTGTACGTCTAATTTTATTAGACTTACGTCTATTTCCGTGCATTCATTAGACTACACGTCTAACTCCTATGAGTTAGACTGTACGTCTAATTCTATGCATTAGACTTACGTCTAGATCCGTGTATCTATTAGACCGTCCGTCTAATTACACGTCTATTAGACTTCACGTCTAACTCCGATGAGTTAGACTGTGCGTCTAATTTTATGCAATGAGAGTCAAAATCGGTCTAATGACCCTCATTAGATCCTAGTCTTATAACATATTGTCTCAATACACCTGTATCAAAACTCACAAGTTATTTCATCATCAAAATCTCAGTGGTTAAATTATTTCAACACTTAGTCAAAATAATTTGACCCAACAATTTCCCCCTTTTTGATGAAGAAATTGCAAACCTGCATACATATATCAAAGTATGCATTCATCATATAAATAAATAGAAACCTTTTTCACTTACATCATTCATCCAAAGCCAATATTCGAGAAACCATCAAAGAAACATGTTCAAAGGAGTTAAATAGAGTAAAAGAAGAGAAATCACTGTTCTTCCCTTTTAACTCGAGGATCGGTTGGACTCATCTCTTGACCAGGAAGCATGTTCAAGTAAGGAGGATAGCCGCGACCACCACGACCGTCTGCACTTGATCTTCCACCACGTTCACCACTATTGGCACGTCCACCTTGATCAACATTTGATAGCCTACTCTGGCCACCACCACTTCTACCTCCACGCTCACCACCGCTTCGACCTCCACCTCTCTTGGTAGGCCTATGGTTGTCATCAATGCTTGGAGTTCGCCTGGATCTTGTGCCGGTTGACACACCATCATTTCTTCTACTTGATTCTCCTTGAACTGGTCGAGGTTGAGCACCTTCAGCATTGGCCTTTGCATCCTCCTTTGCTTGAAACTTCCTAGCAATGGAGTCAGCAAATTCTTGACGTTCATTGTCATTCCTTCTCATGCAACCCTGAATTTCCACCATCTGATTCTTCACTAGACTAAATTCCTCCAAGGTTTCCTTGTGGCGTTCATCATTGAAATGCCTTTCAATATCTAATAATTCACTTTGACGGCTGTAGAGTTCCTTTTCAAACTTTGAAAATTTTACATTCGCGATATTGGTCTCATATGTATTCTTCTTCAAAGTGTTATCCAGCTCAATGAGGATCTTGAAAATATTGCCAAAGTTCTCTCTTTCTTCTTCCTTGAGTTCAAGGTCTGAGACATGGTCTTCTGAATTGATGAGATCATGGACTTCATAGATCTTAACACTTTGTTTCCTCCGGCAGATGACTCTTCATGAGACGACACTTCTTCAGATTCTTCTGCCATGCTTTGAATATGTTCAAAGTTTGCATGAACCTGCAAGTATTGCTCCGGCTGATTCATTTCGGCATTCTTAGCAGCTTTGTCTTGTTCTTCTTCTTCAATTTCTTCTTCAACCCTCTGAAATCTCTCATACGGATTTCCAGAGTAGTGACGAGGAATGTTGATGTTTTCGTGAACACTTCCCACAATGGTGTCGGGAAATAGACGGGGCTTCACAAAAGTTGCTTGCTGATCCTGTTCCTCCTCAGATGAGGAACTTTCTTCTTCATCATTCTTCTCTTTAGAGGGTTCCCCCTCAGTTCTGGTAGTTTCTGGCTGAGTATCCTCGGCCAATTTTTCTTGAACAACCTCTGTTCTCGCAACAGGGGTTATTAACACGTTTTCTTCAATAGGAGCTTTAAAAGCCTCCTCAGTCACATCTTTCACAAGAATCTCTTCTTCATTTATTTCAAGAGCTTGTTCAGGCTCTTTAATAATCACATCTTCTTCTTCTTCATTGAGAGGTTCTACGCCAGAGCAATCGGCGCCATGAATGTGTTTTAAAGCAACAGAGACATAACTGTCCAGGATATCATTCAGTTTCTTTAATACCTTTATTTCAACATCAGCTCCTCTCTCGTTAGGATTGAAGTTAGCTTTCCTTGCTTCGAAAATTGGAAAAAGAGCTTTTCAAAATATGCAAGCTTCTACCAGTTCTTTTCTCTTTAAGGGCTCACCAACTTCTGAAGTTCTTGCCCATTTCAAGACTTTCTTCTCATTTGCCATCCTCTTCTTCCATTCTTTAGTAATAACAGCATTTGATAGAGAATCGTTGTACTTGGAGAACAGCCTCTCCATGGACTAGGACTCATAAATTCCTAGTTTCTCAGCAGCGAGAACTTTAACTTGATCTAAAATGAGGTCAACGATTCCTGTTGCCTCCGATACCTTCTCAGGAGCTTGAACTGCAATGGATTTTCCTTTTCCAATAACCTCTACGGGTCTTGGAGCAGATCTTGGTTCACTGATCACAATTCCATCTCCCCGATTTCTGGAACGCATCAGTTCGAACGCCGATTATGGTTTCTTGCAAAGCTCGGTAGGGAGCTCCATACGAACAACTTTACCAGCTACCAATGAATCTTTGGAAGTAGGAATATTGGGTTCACCAGCTACAAGGTAAGAACAACACCTTGTTCTGGTTGCGATGACTCTATAGCACTGGCGGCTACAAGATCAGATTGAATAACAAGAGACTCAGCCCTATTAACAGTTTCATCATTTGGACCGGCTGACTCAACAGCAGGCCCTTCATCAGATTCTCTCAATGGAGAGAATATAGACTCATCTTGTTCCACTGCGGGAACATTAAATTTTGGCACAGCAGCCAAAGATTTGGAAGACTTTACCTTTGCAGATTTAGACGTGCGGGCCGCCTTTGTCTTCTTCTCCTTTGAGGCACAAGACCTCGAAGGTTTCCTTAAATAGGTTGAGGGAGTGGATAATGATGACATTGGGGTTGCAGCAAGTACGCCTGGACCTTGCTTCAATCTTGAATCAACAGATTCAGAGTCCTTCTAGTTTGGACTTTTCATACTGGAGGAACTGGCCTCCGATTCGTTCACCGTTTTGGTTCTCTTTGCCCCTATTGATAGAACAGAAGCAGAAGGCTTGGATCGGGTGCAAGGTTTTCCACCGGTCTGGTAACTAGAAGCACCAGATACAGATTCATGGTTGTTCTTCAACCTCGTTAGCATGCTAGCCACTGTAAGAGCAGTAAATACACTTGGGGAGTTGATCTGCGCCGATTCACCAACAGGAACCCCCAAATGCTTCATTAGATGACTCAGTCGAGCCGCATACGTGATACTTTCCTTCTTTGTCTGACAGATAGAGTAGCATAAGTTCTGGAAAAGGGTATGAGCCTAGTTTACCTGGATCCTCTTTGAGATAGCACACATATAGTCAAAACGGTCTTGACTATAGAGATTGAAGGAGCCAGCTTTCCCCTAAAGCGCCTTCGCCACCACGTCGTTCAGAAGAATGAAGTGTGGTTTGAATACCTTCTTGAATCCATTCACATGGATCTTCGAAACGTCTGCAGAGAAAGTTGTCTTCATCTCCTCCATGATTTCTGAAGAGAGAACCAAGTCGAACAGATGACCCTCAGTCGGAAGTTCAAAGAACTCCGCATAAACTGCTTCGTTGAAAGAAATCTCCGTTCCGTTGACGGTTGCTATGATGGAATCATCCACCATAACTGTCGTTTTGAAGAACTCGCGAACTTCGTCTTCGTAGAAGATGAACGGTCCGCCCAGATACTTCCTTAACCCAGAATATTCTAGGGTTTGGAACATCTTTACCACTTCCGGTTGATCAAACGAATACACCGATGGAATATCCACCTGCAAAGTACAGTGACCGATAGTGATTTTCTTCACCATTTTTTAAAGAATATGAATCGACACAGTATTTCAGAGAGATTTAGTGAGAGAAAAGCAAGGAAAGCTAGGGTTCTTAAGGATTTCGAGAGATTGCAAGCTTTCAAATTCATGCAGTAATGTCCTTATATAGATGAAAGATGGAAATACATAATAACCGTCTACTCTAAGGGTATGGCCCATTAATAAATGTTAGACGTCCTTTTTCAAGAAGTCATCATTAAAAATGAGGGTATATCAGTCATTTTCTCTAACTTGATAGACACGTGTCTTCATGTTATTAAGAGATGACTGTTTGATATTTTAAGCGGGAAAAGCAGATGGCTCTCAACGTGGGACAACTGTCCTTGATCAGTCTAATCGACACGTAGTTAGACGTTTTTCTTACTCCACAAATCCAATATAACACAACGTTTATTAGACGGATGAGTGTATTAGACGCATACGTCTAATTCCGTGTTTATAAAAATCCGTCTAATGTTTATTAGACGTGTACTTCTAATTCCGCATAAACACCACGTGTTAGACGTGTGTTCATTAGACGTGAGCATCCTTTTGCTCATGACGTAAAAACGTCTAACGTCTATTAGACGTGTCCGTCTAATTGCGTAGGTATAACACCTCAACATATAGACTTAGATGTATGGATTATGAGCAAAAATACGTCTAAGTACATACTGTCTCTTTTAGACACCCCTGTCTAATTAGACCGATTAAGGATATTCGTCTAGAGAGTATCTTTACTTCCAAAGTAATTTTTCCCTTTCATTATGAATATGGACATTAGAGTTTAATAAACAATTTTTGGTGGTCCAAAGACCAAAACATTTTTAACAAATAAAAACATTTATTCTTCCAGAATGGAAAATGCCATTGTTGATCTTCCAAGCCGTGTACTCAGAGGAGTACTCTTTTAGCTTCCTTCCTGCTATCCTCCTGCATCACCTACAAAATAAACTATTTACATATTTTGGTACCCATACTCAATTGGGACCTCGATCAATTAGTCCCTTAGGAATTCATATTTGAGTTATTCTGATGGATTTCCCATTTTGTGTTGTGATTAATGCATAAGATTTTGACTTAGCAGATGACTTCTTGCTAGCCACTGATCCTTTAACTTTTGAAGAAGATTTTCTTTTAAAACTCCTTGACTTAGAGTCAGGTTTTAAGTTACCAGACTTATTAGCTTTTTCTAGCTTATTCTTAAGCCAGCTAACAGTTGGTGGAACATAAACTATTTCATTTTTGAAAGCAACTTCTTCATGAATAGGATCAGATTCAATGTCAGTCATACTCCCTTTAACAAAACTTATTGGCTTAAGTTTGTCATTTGGTTTTGACTTTTTGTATGACAGGTTAGGGTCATTGCTATCAAATCTAAATCCAGATTTAGATCTAGCAGGTTTCAACATGCTGATCTGATATTTGACAGCATCACCAGACCTTGTCCATGCACAGACAACATAGTTAAGCCTTTTGTTTTCAGATGAAAGAGTTTGAATCTGTTCCTTGAGCATCTCATTCTCAGATGAGATCTCTTCAATCTTCTTTTCAAAATCATTTGACTCTTCCCCTTTAGACAGATTTGATTTAGTTAAATCTGATGGGGATTTAGTTTCATTTAGAGATTCTGCTAGCTTTCTGTACTCGATGACCATGTCATCTAGTGCAGCTACCAGTTGTTCCCTTGAAAACCTTACGGAAGAGAAATCAAATACCTCAGTCTCTTGAGTTTCTTCCTCATCTTCTCTGGCCATGAAGCAAACCACGTCTTCATCATCACTTTCACTGGATGAAAAGTACGAGCCACAGCTGCTTCCTCTGTTCTTTCCGTCACCAGCCATAAGAGCCTTCAGCTCTTTTCCATCATCCTTGGCATCTTCACGCTTTGGCTTTCGGCATTCCGATGCATAATGACCTGTAATACCACAGTTAAAACAGGTAACATTAACTTTAGATTTTCTATTATCATTGGAATTTGAAGAGTTTGAGTTAGAGTTGCTCTTCTTCATGAAGTCGCCAAACTTCTTCACAAAGAGAGACATGGCATCGCTGCTCAGCTACTGAGCTACCATCTTCACATTCGGAGCGGTTTGTGGCTCTTCAGCAGTCACCAGTGCCTTGGCAATAATAACGGACGAGGGTTGATCTTCTTCCATCCTACAGTTCAACTCGATCTCATAGGCCTTGAGGTCATCGAAGAGATCAAAGAGAGAGATCTTGTTAAGATCTTTGGATTCTCTCATCGCCATAGTCTTTATGTCCCATTCTCTTGGAAGAGCCCGCATAACCTTGATAGCAAGCTCCCGGTTGCTATAGGTCTTGCCTAGGATGGACAAAAAGGAGACGATCTTGCTGAATCTGGTGTTGAAATCGTTCATTGTTTTACTAGGACGCATTTTGAAGCTGTCGAACTGTTGAGTAGCAACCATGATCTTGTTTTCTTTGGTTTGCTCGCTTCCCTGACATAGTTGAGTGAGTCTGACCCAGATTTCTCTGGCAGTGTCCCATTCGATGATGTAGTTGAACATACTGTCATCGAGAGATCTGTACAGAACATCAAGAGCCACGTTGTTGAGGTTGTTCTGCCTCTTTTCATCAGCGGTCCAGTCAGCCTTTTCCTTATCAATCTTGATCGGACCTTCTGTGACAACGCTCCACATGTCATCATGAAGAGAAGAGAGATGAGCACGGACTCTTTTCTTCCAAACAATGTAGTTTTCACGAGAAAATGTTAGAATGGCTGTAGCACTGGAATCTTTGGGTATGTTCGACATATTTCAGAAAAGGCTTGAGAATAGAAATAGGGCTCTGATACCAATTGATAGGATCAGTTTTATCGATAGAGACTAGGGTCTGGCTAAGGATGAAGGCTTATGAAAAACGGTTTGAAAGAAATCCTGTTAGGGATTTGATTCGCTTTCTATTCTATGCAAACTTGTGTAAACACTTGAAACAGATTCAAGGCAGAATTGTTTACTTGGGTTTGAAGCACAAGATGAAATATGAAAAGATGACAGAAAAGAACAATACAACAGTTTGTTTATGGATGTTCGGAGAAACTCTCCTACGTCACCCTTTCTTTCAACCACCGAAAGGATTCACTATAATATGATTAGAATCAAATACAGTTTGCACACACACTTAGCTCACTATTGAACAAAACACTTTCTGTTCAATTACAAGATGAAGAATATCACTCAACTAAAGGTGTTTTGATTCTAGCTCTCTCTCTCTTGATTCACACACAATATAATAAGAAAGAAGCTTCACAGTTCAGTAAGCAAGATGATTGAGTAGTTTCTCTCTCTGCAAAATCAGATTGCTCGGTTCGTTTGGTAGAATTCGTAAGGCTAGCAGTTGTGCTTGTTAAGGCAAATTGTCTGTTGTCCTTGAGATTTGTTAAATACTGAGCAGGAGCTAACGGTCGAATCTTCAAGAATGATACGTGGCACTCTTCCATTGGAATGCCTCCATTGTACATAGCAGGTTCTGAGCACAAGGATCGTGGCCGTACATCACTAGTAGTGCGCCGAATATTCCATCAGGGATGTACCTGCAAAACAAGTAATTTGAGGAAAATTCTCTTACGTGGCATTCCTTGATTGGATGCATATAGCTGTTGTACTAATCTTCACTAGAAAGTGGAGCAGGAGTAGGGTACAACTATAGCACATAGGTAGGAGAAATGCTAGATTCGAGCGTACTGCTTAAACTGAGCATTAGACGTATTTCAGTTAGACGGATTGTGAAAATCAGTCTAATGAAATAAGTCATCTCCTTCTAATAGAAAAACGTCTAACTCTTAGACTGCACGTCTAACTCCACTGAGTTAGACTACACGTCTAATTTCGGTTCTACCTCAGATTTGTCTAAAGGAGTTAGACGCACGTCTAACTTTCACTAATTAGACTACACGTCTAATTATCCAATAACCATTAGACTGCACGTCTAACTCCACTGAGTTAGACTGCACGTCTAATTCCGGTTCTACCTCAGAGTTGTCTGAAGGAGTTAGACGCATGTCTAACTTTCACTAATTAGACTACCCGTCTAATTATCCAATAACCATTAGACTGCACGTCTAACTCCACTGAGTTAGACTGCACGTCTAATTCCGGTTCTACCTCAGACTTGTCTAAAGGAGTTAGACGCACGTCTAACTTTCACTAATTAGACTACCCGTCTAATTATCAATATATTAGACTAGACGTCTAATTCCATGCATTTATTAGACTACACGCCTAACTCCTATGAGTTAGACTGTACGTCTAATTCTTTACATCTATTAGAATACACGACTAACTCCGATGAGTTAGACTGTACGTCTAATTTTATTAGACTTACGTCTAATTCCGTGCATTCATTAGACTACACGTCTAACTCCTATGAGTTAGACTGTACGTCTAATTCTATGCACTAGACTTACGTCTAGTTCCGTGTATCTATTAGACCGTCCGTCTAATTACACGTCTATTAGACTTCACGTCTAACTCCGATGAGTTAGACTGTGCATCTAATTTTATGCAATGAGAGCCAAAATCGGTCAAATGACCCTCATTAGATCCAAGTCTTATAACATTGTCTCAATACACCTGTATCAAAAATCACAAGTTATTTCATCATCAAAATCTCAGTGGTTAAATTATTTCAACACTTAGTCAAAATAATTTGACCCAACATCAATGCTCAATGCTTAATGCTCAATGCTCAATGCTCAATGCTTAATGCTTAATGCTTAATGCTCAATGCTCAATGCTCAATGCTCAATGCTCAATGCTCAATGCTCAATGCTCAATGCTCAATGCTCAATGCTCAATGCTCATTACCTGATGCCTAATGCTCAATGCTCAATGCTCAATGCTCAATGCTCATGCTCAATGCTCAATTCTAAATGCTCAATGCTCAATTTTCAATGCTCAATGCTCAATGCTCAATGATCAATTTTCAATGCTCAATGCTCAATGCTCAATGCTCAATGCTCAATGATCAATGCTCAATGCTCAATGCTCAATGCTCAATGCTTAATGCTTAATGCTTAATCCTTAATGCTTAATGCTTAATGCTTAATGCTTAATGCTTAATTCTTAATTCTTAATTCTTAATTCTTAATTCTTAATTCTTAATTCTTAATTCTTAATTCTTAATTCTTAATTCTTAATGCTTCATGCTTAATTCTTAATGCTTAAAGCTTAATGATTAATGCTTAATACTTAATGCTTAATGCTTAATGCTCAATGCTCAATGCTTAATTCTTAATTCTTAATTCTTAATTCTTAATTCTTAATTCTTAATTCTTAATGCTCAATGCTCAATGCTCAATGCTCAATGCTCAATTCTCAATTCTTAATTCTTAATTCTTAATTCTTAATTCTTAATTCTTAATTCTTAATGCTTAATTCTTCACTCTTCATGCTTCATGCTTCATGCTTCACGCTTCCTGCATCACGCTTCATGCTTCATGCTTCACGCTTCACGCTTCACGCTTCACGCTTCATGCTTCATGCTTCATGCTTCATGCTTCATGCTTAATGCTTAATGCTTAATGCTTAATGCTTAATGCTTAATGCTTAATGCTTAATGCTTAATGCTTAATGCTTAATGCTTAATGCTTAATGCTTAATTCTTAATTCTTAATTCTTAATTCTTAATTCTTAATTCTTAATTCTTAATTCTTAATTCTTAATTCTTAATGCTTCATGCTTAATTCTTAATGCTTAAAGCTTAATGATTAATGCTTAATACTTAATGCTTAATGCTTAATGCTCAATGCTCAATGCTCAATGCTTAATTCTTAATTCTTAATTCTTAATTCTTAATTCTTAATTCTTAATTCTTAATTCTTAATTCTTAATTCTTAATTCTTAATTCTTAATTCTTAATGCTTCATGCTTAATTCTTAATGCTTAAAGCTTAATGATTAATGATTAATGCTTAATACTTAATGCTTAATGCTTAATGCTCAATGCTCAATGCTCAATGCTTAATTATTAATTCTTAATTCTTAATTCTTAATTCTTAATTCTTAATTCTTAATGGTTAATGCTTAATGCTTAATGCTTAATGCTTAATGCTTAATGCTTAATGCTTAATGCTTAATGCTTAATGCTTAATGATTAATGATTAATGATTAATGATTAATGATTAATGCTTATTGCTTAATGCTTAATGCTTAATGCTTAATGCTTAATGCTTAATGCTTAATGCTTAATGCTTAATGCTTAATGCTCAATGCTTAATGCTCAATGCTCAATGCTCAATGCTCAATGCTCAATGCTCAATGCTCAATGCTCAATGCTCAATGCTCAATCCTCAATGCTCAATGTTCAATGCTTA
Organism: Impatiens glandulifera; assembly: GCF_907164915.1. Lineage (NCBI taxonomy): Eukaryota > Viridiplantae > Streptophyta > Magnoliopsida > Ericales > Balsaminaceae > Impatiens > Impatiens glandulifera. The sequence goes on from NW_025919259.1 coordinate 16,441, forward strand.
ATGCTCAATGCTCAATGCTTAATGCTCAATGATCAATGCTCAATGCTCAATTCTCAATGCTCAATACTCAATGCTCAATGCTTAATGCTCAATGCTCAATGCTCAATGCTCAATGCTCAATGGTCAATGGTCAATGGTCAATGGTCAATGCTTAATGCTTAATGCTTAATGCTTAATGCTTAATTCTTAATGCTTCAAGCTTCATTCTTAATGCTTAATGCTTAATGCTTAATGCTTAATGCTTAATGCTTAATGCTTAATGCTTAATGCTTAATGCTTAATGCTTAATGCTTAATGCTTAATGCTTAATGCTTAATGCTTAATGCTTAATGCTTAATGCTTAATGCTTAATGCTTAATGCTTAATGCTTAATGCTTAATGCTTAATGCTTAATGCTTAATGCTTAATGCTTAATGCTTAATGCTTAATGCTTAATGTTTAATGCTTAATGCTTAATGCTTAATGCTTAATGCTTAATGCTTTATGCTTAATGCTTAATGCTTAATGCTTAATGCTTAATGCTTAATGCTTAATGCTTAATGCTTAATGCTTAATGCTTAATGCTTAATGCTTAATGCTTAATGCTTAATGGTTAATGGTTAATGGTTAATGGTTAATGGTTAATGCTTAATGCTTAATGCTTAATGCTTAATGCTTAATGATTAATGATTAATGATTAATGATTAATGATTAATGCTTATTGCTTAATGCTTAATGCTTAATGCTTAATGCTTAATGCTTAATGCTTAATGCTTAATGTTTAATGCTTAATGCTTAATGCTTAATGCTTAATGCTTAATGCTTAATGCTTAATGCTTAATGCTTAATGCTTAATGCTTAATGCTCAATGCTGAATGCTGAATGCTCAATGCTCAATGCTCAATGCTCAATGCTCAATGCTCAATGCTCAATGCTCAATGCTCAATGCTCAATGCTCAATGCTCAATTCTCAATTCTCAATACTCAATGCTCAATGCTTGATGCTCATTGCTCAATGATCAATGCTCAATGCTCAATGCTCAATGGTCAATGGTCAATGGTCAATGATCAATGGTTAATGGTCAATGCTTAATGCTTAATTTTTAATGCTTAATGCTTAATTCTTAATGCTTCAAGCTTCATTCTTAATGCTTAATTTTTAATGCTTAATGCTTAATGCTTAATGCTTAATGCTTAATGCTTAATGCTTAATGCTTAATGCTTAATGCTTAATGCTTAATGCTTAATGCTTAATGCTTAATGCTTAATGCTTAATGCTTAATGCTTAATGCTTAATGCTTAATACTTAATGCTTAATGCTTAATGCTTAATGCTTAATGCTTAATGCTTAATGCTTAATGCTTAATGCTTAATGCTTAATGCTTAATGCTTAATGCTTAATGCTTAATGCTTAATGCTTAATGCTTAATGCTTAATGCTTAATGCTTCATGCTTAATGCTTAATTCTTAATGCTTAATGCTTAATGCTTAATGCTTAATGCTTAATTCTTAATGCTTTATGCTTAATGCTTAATGCTTAATGCTTAATGCTTAATGCTTCATGCTTCATGCTTCATGCTTCATGCTTCATGCTTCATGCTTCATGCTTCATGCTTCATGCTTAATGCTTAAATCTTAATGCTTAAATCTTAATGCTTAATGCTTCATGCTTCATGCTACATGCTTCATGCTTCATGCTTCATGCTTCATGCTTCATGCTTCATGCTTCATGCTTCATGCTTCATGCTTCATGCTTCATGCTTCATGCTTCATGCTTCATGCTTCATGCTTCATGCTTCATGCTTAATGCTTCATGCTTCATGCTTCATGCTTCATGCTTCATTCTTCATGCTTCATGCTTCATGCTTCATGCTTAATGCGTAATGCTTAATGCTTAATGCTTAATGCTTAATACTTAATGCTTAATGCTTAATGCTTAATGCTTAATGATTAATGCTTAATGATTAATGATTAATGCTTAATGCTTAATGCTTAATGCTTAATGCTTAATGCTTAATGCTTAATGCTTAATGCTTAATGCTTAATGCTTAATGCTTAATGCTTTATGCTTAATGCTTAATGCTTAATGCTTAATGCTTAATGCTTCATGCTTCATGCTTCATGCTTCATGCTTAATCCTTAAATCTTAATGCTTAATTCTTAATGCTTCAAGCTTCATTCTTAATGCTTAATGCTTAATGCTTAATGCTTAATGCTTAATGCTTAATGCTTAATGCTTAATGCTTAATGCTTAATTCTTAATCCTTAATGATTAATGCTTAATTCTTAATGCTTAAAGCTTCATTCTTAATGCTTAATGCTTAATGCTTAATGCGTAATGCTTAATGCTTAATGCTTAATGCTTAATGCTTAATGCTTAATGCTTAATGCTTAATGCTTAATGCTTTATGCTTAATGCTTAATGCTTAATGCTTCATGCTTCATGCTTCATGCTTCATGCTTCATGCTTCATGCTTAATCCTTAATTCTTAATGCTTCATGCTTCATGCTTCATGCTTCATGCTTCATGCTTAATGCTCAATTCTTAATGCTTAATTCTTAATGCTTCAAGCTTCATTCTTAATGCTTCATGCTTAATGCTGCATGCTTAATGCTTAATGCTTAATGCTTAATGCTTAATGCTTAATGCTTAATGCTTAATGCTTAATGCTTAATGCTTAATTCTTAATTCTTAATTCTTAATTCTTAATTCTTAATTCTTAATTCTTAATGCTTCATGCTTAATTCTTAATGCTTAAAGCTTAATGATTAATGCTTAATACTTAATGCTTAATGCTTAATGCTCAATGCTCAATGCTAAATGCTCAATGCTCAATGCTCAATGCTCAATGCTTAATTCTTAATTCTTAATTCTTAATTCTTAATTCTTAATTCTTAATTCTTAATGCTCAATGCTCAATGCTCAATTCTCAATTCTCAATTCTTAATTCTTAATTCTTAATTCTTAATTCTCAATTCTTAATTCTTAATTCTTAATTCTTAATTATTAATTCTTAATTCTTAATGCTTAATGCTTAATGCTTAATGCTTCATGCTTAATGCTTCACGCTTCATGCTTCATGCTTCATGCTTCATGCTTCATGCTTCATGCTTCACGCTTCACGCTTCACGCTTCATGCTTCATGCTTCATGCTTCATGCTTCATGCTTCACGCTTCATGCTTCATGCTTCATGCTTCATGCTTCATGCTTCATGCTTAATTCTTAGTGCTTAATGCTTAATGCTTAATGCTTAATGCTTAATGCTTAATGCTTAATGCTTAATGCTTAATGCTTAATGCTTAATGCTTAATGCTTAATGCTTAATGCTTAATGCTTAATGCTTAATGATTAATGCTTAATGCTTAATGCTTAATGCTTAATGCTTAATGCTTAATGGTTAATGGTTAATGGTTAATGCTTAATGCTTAATGCTTAATGCTTATAGTTTAAAGCTTAAAGCTTAAAGCTTAATGCTTAAAGCTTAATGCTTAATGCTTAATGCTTAATGCTTAATGCTTAATGGTTAATGGTTAATGGTTAATGGTTAATGGTTAATGGTTAATGCTTAATGCTTAATGCTTAATGCTTAATGCTTAATGCTTAATGCTTAATGCTCAATGCTCAATGCTCAATGCTCAATGCTCAATGCTCAATGATCAATGCTCAATGCTCAATTCTCAATGCTCAATACTCAATGCTCAATGCTTAATGCTCAATGCTCAATACTCAATGCTCAATGGTCAATGGTCAATGGTCAATGGTCAATGGTCAATGGTCAATGGTCAATGGTCAATGCTTAATGCTTAATTTTTAATGCTTAATGCTTAATTCTTAATGCTTCAAGCTTCATTCTTAATGCTTCATGCTTAATGCTTAATGCTTAATGCTTAATGCTTAATGCTTAATGCTTAATGCTTAATGCTTAATGCTTAATGCTTAATGCTTAATGCTTAATGCTTAATGCTTATAGTTTAAATCTTAAAGCTTAAAGCTTAATGCTTAAAGCTTAATACTTAATGCTTAATGCTTAATGCTTAATGCTTAATGCTTAATGCTTAATGCTTAATGCTTAATGCTTAATGCTTAATGCTTAATGGTTAATGGTTAATGCTTAATGCTTAATGCTTAATGCTTAATGATTAATGATTAATGATTAATGATTAATGCTTTATGCTTAATGATTAATGGTTAATGCTTAATGCTTAATGCTTAATGCTTAATGCTTAATGATTAATGATTAATGATTAATGATTAATGATTAATGCTTAATGCTTAATGCTTAATGATTAATGATTAATGATTAATGATTAATGATTAATGCTTATTGCTTAATGCTTAATGCTTAATGGTTAATGCTTAATGCTTAATGCTTAATGCTTAATGCTTAATGCTTAATGCTTAATGCTTAATGCTTAATGCTTAATGCTTAATGCTTAATGCTTAATGCTTAATGCTTAATGCTTAATGCTTAATGCTTAATGCTTAATGCTTAATGCTTAATGCTTAATGCTTAATGCTTAATGCTTAATGCTTAATGCTTAATGTTTAATGCTTAATGTTGAATGCTGAATGCTCAATGCTCAATGCTCAATGCTTAATGCTCAATGCTCAATGCTCAATGCTTAATGCTCAATGCTCAATGATCAATGCTCAATGCTCAATTCTCAATGCTCAATACTCAATGCTCAATGCTTAATGCTCAATGCTCAATGGTCAATGGTCAATGGTCAATGCTTAATGCTTAATTTTTAATGCTTAATGCTTAATTCTTAATGCTTCAAGCTTCATTCTTAATGCTTCATGCTTAATGCTTAATGCTTAATGCTTAATGCTTAATGCTTAATGCTTAATGCTTAATGCTTAATGCTTAATGCTTAATGCTTAATGCTTAATGCTTAATGCTTAATGCTTAATGCTTAATGCTTAATGCTTAATGCTTAATGCTTAATGCTTAATGCTTAATGCTTAATGCTTAATGCTTAATGCTTAATGCTTAATGCTTAATGCTTAATGCTTAATGCTTAATGCTTAATGCTTAATGCTTAATGCTTAATGCTTAATGCTTAATGCTTAATGCTTAATGGTTAATGGTTAATGGTTAATGGTTAATGGTTAATGCTTAATGCTTAATGCTTAATGCTTAATTCTTAATGCTTAATGCTCAATCCTCAATGCTCAATGCTCAATGCTCAATGATCAATGCTCAATGCTCAATTCTCAATGCTCAATACTCAATGCTCAATGCTTAATGCTCAATGCTCAATACTCAATGCTCAATGGTCAATGGTCAATGGTCAATGGTCAATGGTCAATGGTCAATGCTTAATGCTTAATTTTTAATGCTTAATGCTTAATTCTTAATGCTTCAAGCTTCATTCTTAATGCTTCATGCTTAATGCTTAATGCTTAATGCTTAATGCTTAATGCTTAATGCTTAATGCTTAATGCTTAATTCTTAATGCTTAATTCTTAATGCTTAATGCTTATAGTTTAAAGCTTAAAGCTTAAAGCTTAATGCTTAAAGCTTAATGCTTAATGCTTAATGCTTAATGCTTAATGCTTAATGCTTAATGCTTAATGCTTAATGCTTAATGCTTAATGCTTAATGCTTAATGCTTAATGCTTAATGGTTAATGGTTAATGGTTAATGCTTAATGCTTAATGCTTAATGCTTAATGCTTAATGATTAATGATTAATGATTAATGATTAATGCTTTATGCTTAATGATTAATGGTTAATGCTTAATGCTTAATGCTTAATGCTTAATGCTTAATGCTTAATGATTAATGATTAATGATTAATGATTAATGATTAATGCTTAATGCTTAATGCTTAATGATTAATGATTAATGATTAATGATTAATGCTTATTTCTTAATGCTTAATGCTTAATGCTTAATGCTTAATGCTTAATGCTTAATGCTTAATGCTTAATGCTTAATGCTTAATGCTTAATGCTTAATGCTTAATGCTTAATGCTTAATGCTTAATGCTTAATGCTTAATGCTTAATGCTTAATGCTTAATGCTTAATGCTTAATGCTTAATGCTTAATGCTTAATGCTTAATGCTTAATGCTTAATGCTTAATGCTTAATGCTTAATGCTTAATGCTTAATGCTTAATGCTCAATGCTCAATGCTCAATGCTCAATGCTTAATGCTCAATGCTCAATGCTCAATGCTTAATGCTCAATGCTCAATGATCAATGCTCAATTCTCAATTCTCAATGCTCAATACTCAATGCTCAATGCTTAATGCTCAATGCTCAATGCTCAATGGTCAATGGTCAATGGTCAATGCTCAATGCTCAATGCTCAATGCTCAATGTTCAATGCTCAATGCTTAATGCTTAATGCTTAATGCTTAATGCTTAATGCTTAATGCTTAATGCTTAATGCTTAATTCTTAATGCTTAATGCTTAATGCTTAATGCTTAATGTTTAATGCTTAATGCTTAATGCTTAATGCTTAATGCTTAATGCTTAATGCTTAATGCTTAATGCTTAATGCTTAATGCTTAATGTTTAATGCTTAATGCTTAATTCTTAATACTTAATGCTTTATGCTTAACTCTCAATGCTTAATGCTCAATCCTCAATGCTCAATTCTTAATGCTCAATGCTCAATGCGCAATGCTTAATGCTCAATGCTCAATTGTCAATGCTCAATGCTCAATGCTTAATGCTTAATGCTTAATGCTTAATGCTTAATGTTTAATGCTTAATGCTTAATGCTTAATGCTTAATGCTTAATCCTTAATGCTTAATGCTTAATGCTTAATGCTTAATGCTTAATGCTTAATGCTTAATGTTTAATGCTTAATGTTGAATGCTGAATGCTCAATGCTCAATGCTCAATGCTTAATGCTCAATGCTCAATGCTCAATGCTTAATGCTCAATGCTCAATGATCAATGCTCAATGCTCAATTCTCAATGCTCAATACTCAATGCTCAATGCTTAATGCTCAATGCTCAATGGTCAATGGTCAATGGTCAATGCTTAATGCTTAATTTTTAATGCTTAATGCTTAATTCTTAATGCTTCAAGCTTCATTCTTAATGCTTCATGCTTAATGCTTAATGCTTAATGCTTAATGCTTAATGCTTAATGCTTAATGCTTAATGCTTAATGCTTAATGCTTAATGCTTAATGCTTAATGCTTAATGCTTAATGCTTAATGCTTAATGCTTAATGCTTAATGCTTAATGCTTAATGCTTAATGCTTAATGCTTAATGCTTAATGCTTAATGCTTAATGCTTAATGCTTAATGCTTAATGGTTAATGGTTAATGGTTAATGGTTAATGGTTAATGCTTAATGCTTAATGCTTAATGCTTAATTCTTAATGCTTAATGCTCAATCCTCAATGCTCAATGCTCAATGCTCAATGATCAATGCTCAATGCTCAATTCTCAATGCTCAATACTCAATGCTCAATGCTTAATGCTCAATGCTCAATACTCAATGCTCAATGGTCAATGGTCAATGGTCAATGGTCAATGGTCAATGGTCAATGGTCAATGCTTAATGCTTAATTTTTAATGCTTAATGCTTAATTCTTAATGCTTCAAGCTTCATTCTTAATGCTTCATGCTTAATGCTTAATGCTTAATGCTTAATGCTTAATGCTTAATGCTTAATTCTTAATGCTTAATTCTTAATGCTTAATGCTTATAGTTTAAAGCTTAAAGCTTAAAGCTTAATGCTTAAAGCTTAATGCTTAATGCTTAATACTTAATGCTTAATGCTTAATGCTTAATGCTTAATGCTTAATGCTTAATGCTTAATGCTTAATGCTTAATGCTTAATGCTTAATGGTTAATGGTTAATGGTTAATGCTTAATGCTTAATGCTTAATGCTTAATGCTTAATGATTAATGATTAATGATTAATGATTAATGCTTTATGCTTAATGCTTAATGCTTAATGCTTAATGCTTAATGCTTAATGCTTAATGCTTAATGCTTAATGCTTAATGCTTAATGCTTAATGCTTAATGCTTAATGCTTAATGCTTAATGCTTAATGCTTAATGTTTAATGCTTAATGTTGAATGCTGAATGCTCAATGCTCAATGCTCAATGCTTAATGCTCAATGCTCAATGCTCAATGCTTAATGCTCAATGCTCAATGATCAATGCTCAATGCTCAATTCTCAATGCTCAATACTCAATGCTCAATGCTTAATGCTCAATGCTCAATGGTCAATGGTCAATGGTCAATGCTTAATGCTTAATTTTTAATGCTTAATGCTTAATTCTTAATGCTTCAAGCTTCATTCTTAATGCTTCATGCTTAATGCTTAATGCTTAATGCTTAATGCTTAATGCTTAATGCTTAATGCTTAATGCTTAATGCTTAATGCTTAATGCTTAATGCTTAATGCTTAATGCTTAATGCTTAATGCTTAATGCTTAATGCTTAATGCTTAATGCTTAATGCTTAATGCTTAATGCTTAATGCTTAATGCTTAATGCTTAATGCTTAATGCTTAATGCTTAATGCTTAATGCTTAATGCTTAATGCTTAATGCTTAATGCTTAATGCTTAATGCTTAATGCTTAATGCTTAATGCTTAATGGTTAATGGTTAATGGTTAATGGTTAATGGTTAATGCTTAATGCTTAATGCTTAATGCTTAATTCTTAATGCTTAATGCTCAATCCTCAATGCTCAATGCTCAATGATCAATGCTCAATGCTCAATTCTCAATGCTCAATACTCAATGCTCAATGCTTAATGCTCAATGCTCAATACTCAATGCTCAATGGTCAATGGTCAATGGTCAATGGTCAATGGTCAATGGTCAATGCTTAATACTTAATTTTTAATGCTTAATGCTTAATTCTTAATGCTTCAAGCTTCATTCTTAATGCTTCATGCTTAATGCTTAATGCTTAATGCTTAATGCTTAATGCTTAATGCTTAATTCTTAATGCTTAATTCTTAATGCTTAATGCTTATAGTTTAAAGCTTAAAGCTTAAAGCTTAATGCTTAAAGCTTAATGCTTAATGCTTAATGCTTAATGCTTAATGCTTAATGCTTAATGCTTAATGCTTAATGCTTAATGCTTAATGCTTAATGCTTAATGCTTAATGCTTAATGCTTAATGGTTAATGGTTAATGCTTAATGCTTAATGCTTAATGCTTAATGCTTAATGATTAATGATTAATGATTAATGATTAATGCTTTATGCTTAATGATTAATGGTTAATGCTTAATGCTTAATGCTTAATGCTTAATGCTTAATGCTTAATGATTAATGATTAATGATTAATGATTAATGCTTAATGCTTAATGCTTAATGATTAATGATTAATGATTAATGATTAATGCTTATTTCTTAATGCTTAATGCTTAATGCTTAATGCTTAATGCTTAATGCTTAATGCTTAATGCTTAATGCTTAATGCTTAATGCTTAATGCTTAATGCTTAATGCTTAATGCTTAATGCTTAATGCTTAATGCTTAATGCTTAATGCTTAATGCTTAATGCTTAATGCTTAATGCTTAATGCTTAATGCTTAATGCTTAATGCTTAATGCTTAATGCTTAATGCTTAATGCTTAATGCTTAATGCTTAATGCTTAATGCTTAATGCTTAATGCTTAATGCTTAATGCTGAATGCTCAATGCTCAATGCTCAATGCTCAATGCTTAATGCTCAATGCTCAATGCTCAATGCTTAATGCTCAATGCTCAATGATCAATGCTCAATTCTCAATTCTCAATGCTCAATACTCAATGCTCAATGCTTAATGCTCAATGCTCAATGCTCAATGGTCAATGGTCAATGGTCAATGCTCAATGCTCAATGCTCAATGCTCAATGTTCAATGCTCAATGCTTAATGCTTAATGCTTAATGCTTAATGCTTAATGCTTAATGCTTAATGCTTAATGCTTAATTCTTAATGCTTAATGCTTAATGCTTAATGCTTAATGTTTAATGCTTAATGCTTAATGCTTAATGCTTAATGCTTAATGCTTAATGCTTAATGCTTAATGCTTAATGTTTAATGCTTAATGCTTAATTCTTAATACTTAATGCTTTATGCTTAACTCTCAATGCTTAATGCTCAATCCTCAATGCTCAATTCTTAATGCTCAATGCTCAATGCGCAATGCTTAATGCTCAATGCTCAATTGTCAATGCTCAATGCTCAATGCTTAATGCTTAATGCTTAATGCTTAATGCTTAATGCTTAATGTTTAATGCTTAATGCTTAATGCTTAATGCTTAATGCTTAATCCTTAATGCTTAATGCTTAATGCTTAATGCTTAATGCTTAATTCTTAATTCTTAATTCTTAATTCTTAATTCTTCATGCTTCATGCTTAATGCTTAAAGCTTAATGATTAATGCTTAATGCTTAATGCTTAATGCTTAATGCTTAATGCTTAAAGTTTAAAGTTTAATGCTTAAAGCTTAAAGCTTAATGCTTAATGCTTAATGCTTAATGCTTAATGCTTAATGCTTAATGCTTAATGCTTAATGCTTAATGCTTAATGCTTAATGCTTAATGCTTAATGCTTAATGCTTAATGCTTAATTGTTAGGATCTAGGTCGCCGCTGGTGGACCGGGGGTTGGACCGGTTAGCGGTTCTCACTCGTAGGGTGGTGATTAATCCGGTTAGAGATTAACACCGGGGTTTCAATACTACACAACCTGTCACAAACCCTTGAACTAGGTTCAAGCGCGGAAGAGGTTTGCTTTCAAGTTGAAGCGGTACACGTGTATGATAGGCGGAGTCGGTTTCGGATGATGGAGATTTGAAGGATGGTGGGTCGGTTTCGGTTATCTGGATGTTCGGTATTGTCAGTATGGATTCGGTTCTGAGTGATGTTGTTAGATTAGTCGGTTATGTAAAGAAGCCAACAGAAAGTAAATGACACAACAGACTTTATGGATGTTCGGAGATAAAACTCCTACGTCACCCCTTCCTCTCGAAACCGCGAGAAGGATATTCACTAAGGAATACAAATACAATCCGATCGAGACTTATTTTCTGCTCGATAACACTCTTACAATTCACACCGAAATTGTAGAACACACTTAGAATTTAGCACTTAGGCTTTCTTAGAATACCACACTGTTATCACTTGTAGTAAATGCTCTCAACGCTTCACTTGTCTCACTTAATGTCCCGCTTCGTAACTCTAGTAACTGCATTTACTCTTCTTCAACTGCCTCCTTTTATAGGTGAAATATGCCAACGGTCATATTTCACTTCCTTGAATCTGATTGGCTGGTCAGCGGTGCAGTGATTCAGTGTCTCAGACCTGCCGGTCTTCTCCTCAGACCTGACAGTCAATCTCAGACCTGGCATCCTGTTTCATACCTGCCGGTCTGTAAAGCAAACCTGCCGGGTTTGTCTTTTACTCAATGTAGGCACTGTCTGCTTGGACAGTTGTCTGTACTTTGAAGATTTCCTTTCTGATTTATCCCGAAGTAGAAGGATCCGGTAGTACTGTCTTCTGCAGCCTACAGGCTTTCCTCAGACTTGCATGGATATGGAAGTATTCAGTCTGTTCCTTTGGTATCATTCTCAGCAGATACCCAAAGTGTCTTCTTGTACTTGTCGGCCTCTTGACTTGGCCTAGGTTGGCCACTTGACTTGGCCGAGTATCTTTTGATAGTGAAGTGACCGGGCTTATTCCGGTTATGTTTGTCTTGAGGATTGATCGGCTATTTGATGGATCTGGCTTTTAGGCTTTGGCCGATCCTTCCTCTGTTCGGTCACGTACCGAATATTCTTGATCGGTTCGGTAGCTTGACTGATTCGGTTTCTTCACTTGGTTTTCTTTTATTCATCAGGTCCGGTTCCTTGTTCCTGCATAGGAAGTTTGTTTAAGTTAGGTTTATTTGAACCGGTATGAATTTATCTAACAATTTCTCCCTTTTTGATTATTTTATTTAAAATTATCAAAATTATGTAAGTTTGCAACCGTAGGCCGGTTGTTTTGTTTGGCCGATTTTTGAAAAGGACTTAGAGAATTTTTCGAAAAATTTTAAGGGAGGGGTTTTAAAAGAATCTCTGGTTTTGGAAGAATCTCTATAATTTATCTAACATTAATGCTTAATGCTTAATGCTTAATGCTTAATGCTTAATGCTTAATGCTTAATGCTTAATGCTTAATGCTTAATGCTTAATGCTTAATGCTTAATGCTTAATGCTGAATGCTGAATGCTGAATGCTGAATGCTGAATGCTCAATGCTCAATGCTCATTCTTAATGCTTCAAGCTTCATTCTTAATGCTTCATGCTTAATGCTTAATGCTTAATGCTTAATGCTTAATGCTTAATGCTTAATGCTTAATGCTTAATGCTTAATGCTTAATGCTTAATGCTTAATGCTTAATGCTTAATGCTTAATGCTTAATGCTTAATGCTTAATGCTTAATGCTTAATGCTTAATGCTTAATGCTTAATGCTTAATGCTTAATGCTTAATGCTTAATGCTTAATGCTTAATGCTTAATGCTTAATGCTTAATGCTTAATGCTTAATGCTTAATGCTTAATGCTTAATGCTTAATGCTTAATGCTTAATGCTTAATGCTTAATGCTTAATGCTTAATGCTTAATGCTTAATGCTTAATGCTTAATGCTTAATGCTTAATGCTTAATGCTTAATGCTTAATGCTTAATGCTTAATGCTTAATGCTTAATGCTTAATGCTTAATGCTTAATGCTTAATGCTTAATGCTTAATGCTTAATGCTTAATGCTTAATGCTTAATGCTTAATGCTTAATGCTTAATGCTTAATGCTTAATGCTTAATGCTTAATGCTTAATGCTTAATGCTTAATGCTTAATGCTTAATGCTTAATGCTTAATGCTTAATGCTTAATGCTTAATGCTTAATGCTTAATGCTTAATGCTTAATGATTAATGCTTAATTCTTATTGCTTATTGCTTAATGTTTAATGCTTAATGCTTAATGCTTAATGCTTAATGCTTAATGCTTAATGCTTAATGTTTAATGCTTAATGCTTAATGCTTAATGCTTAATGCTTAATGCTTAATGCTTAATTCTTAATGCTTAAAGTTTAATGCTTAAAGCTTAATGCTTAATGCTTAATGCTTAATGCTTAATGTTTAATGCTTAATGCTTAATGCTTAATGCTTAATGCTTAATGCTTAATGCTTAATGCTTAATGCTTAATGCTTCATGCTTAATGCTTCACGCTTCATGCTTCCTGCTTCATGCTTCATGCTTCATGCTTCATGCTTCATGCTTCACGCTTCACGCTTCACGCTTCATGCTTCATGCTTCATGCTTCATGCTTCATGCTTCATGCTTCACGCTTCATGCTTCATGCTTCATGCTTCATGCTTAATTCTTAGTGCTTAATGCT
>NW_025919260.1:0-76427 GCF_907164915.1 Impatiens glandulifera
TTTGCTAAGGGTGAATGTAAGGTTTGTTGGGTTTTTTTGTTTCCTTAGTCCATGAGGAAAAGCCCAGCAAATAGGCACATTTGGGCCCCCACTTGATTCACTTATTTGGGAGTAATATAAAAGGGGAGAAATCTTCTTTTGCAAGAAATAAGAGAAATTCAAGAAAGAAAAGAAGGGAAAAACTTCAATTTCAGCAGCCTTAGTATTTTGATGATTGCCGGAGTTTGCACCGTTGGATCGTTCTAATGTTTGGACAGCAGCTTCACAACTTCTGGGCCAACATTCTGAACGGTGGAGATCGGATTCTGAGGTCTGGAGGTCGGAGTTTTGTTGCCGGAACAGTAGCAGTTGTTTTTGGTGATATTCTTCCTTTATTGTTCTTTGATTGTTTCTATATCCTTGATGTGCATGTTTCCAAGGGTATTATGAATTTGTATGCCTCTAGTATTGTCTAGAGAAGACTTTTGTATTGCTCTCTTACTGGTGCTAGTGGATTTTAAGCGGCACTAGGTGTCCCGTGGTTTTTACCCATTGAGGGGTTTTCCACGCTAAAATTCTGTGTTGTTTGTGTGTGCTTGCTTGGTGTGTTACTCACTGTTTTAGGGCTGTGTTGATTGCATTTTGCATACCTATTTGTTAGCTTCCTCACAGGTTTAAACGGTTTGGGAAAGTGTTGCCAAACGTAGGATAAATTCCGCATTTGTTGTTTACTGTTGTGGTGCATTTCCATCAAGGTTCACTTGGTCAATAGTAGCCCTCAGGTGAGGTGGACTCGTTCCCATCATCTTAAGCTAAAAGGGTGGTGGTAGGAGCTAGAGGGTTATGTAGTTTATCGATCTTCACCTGAGTGTCTATGAAACTCCAAAGTTCTTCTCTAGAAGTCGGGGTCGAGCAAGCTAGATGGGGAAGTGGGAGGTGTAAGAAGGTGAGAATAGTTGCTGAATCTAGTGCTTATGTTGGTAGGGTTGGATTGGATGCGTTCATTGGGATGAACTTGTATAGGATATATAAAGTTGAGGACAACGATGGTAGCCTGAAAGTGGGGGTTGTTTCATAGTGCATAAATATTGGGTTGGGAAACCTATTTCTTGTGCGGTCGGTACTCCATCACATGCTAATATTATAAATGGTGATAGGAGTGTGTTTTGAGATATTGGTCCAATATAGTAAAGACGGGATCGAAATTCTTCGAGTTCTCTACGATGGTGAAGCAGACATGAGCGATGACTATTACTGAGATAAAGATTCGAAAACACGGAGAATAATTGAGTTTGGGTTGGGACATTTGAAATTAATTCGGAAATTCTTATCTTCGCTAGTTTGGGAGAGAAACTGACTTAGAACTTTCCCTTTGGGTGGTGAGTTTTAGTATGTATTTAATTCTCAGAAAATGTATGTTGCTCTTAAATTGGATTCCACACTATTTTAATTATGCTCCATGCAAAGATTTTAATTTATATAAGAGAAACAAATTCGTCGTCGTTATCAGTCATGATAACGGTAGACAATCAATATTTACACCTGAAATTAAAATTAGTCTGCCCAGTTCAGTATGATAATCATACTTGATTATTGGACCGGAGGAGCAAAAATAAAAAATTGTGTTTCGGTATTGACTCAGAGTGACCTTCGAGTAGCGGTTCAAACACTTTCCAAAAATACTTGAGCTTCATATGTTTTCATATGTTCAGAATGACCGTCTTGAAAAATTATGATCTTTGAGTATAATATTGCTATTGGACAAAATGTACCGAACAACTAGTTTGAGGTTTGTTTGTGTGTCCAAACGTCATTTTTTTAAAAAGTCAAAATTCAGAAAATTTAAAATGTTAAGTTTGATCGGTTCGAAAAATCTTGAATTTTGAGTATAATATTATTGTTGGCAATTTTGTGCAGAAGGCCATCAAAAGGGCAAAAACGTCAAAATGAGTTGAACCTGGCGAGTCAAGAGAAGTTCAACGGAAGTCATTGGGCAAGGTGGCACACCAAAGAATTCAAAAAAACGTGTGTTGACGTCATGCCGAAACCAAGTGCGGGAATATTTGAAAAATGCCCAAATTTTGTACATTTGGGGTGTTATTTCATTAAAAAAATCCTGAAGGTACTCTCAACTTGGAAAATTCACTCAAGTCTCTATACTAATTGGAATTATCTATTATTAGATGTTTTGGAAGTTTGAAGAGTCTTCTACAATGTAAGTTTGTATCCAAAATGAAGTAAACGCAATTAACCCCTTAAAATAGGCGACAAAACACGACGTGACCAAGACAAGATCAAACTAGACATGCCCGCAATGTTTAATTCATAAGTAAAGCTGTAGTGCTTAATTTTTGCATTGTGACATATGTTTGGAAGCCTAAGACGTAAACCGTTCGAAAGGCACCGAGTCATGTATTTCCATTTAACGACTAAGGTGATCAACTTAGCCCGACAACCCAATTAAGGTTCACCTACTTCATTCCTAGAGTGAACTAAGGTATATAGTGACTTTGAAAATTGACATCTTTCGATTTGCTCAACCATTTTGAGCAAGAAAGATACCTTTGGAAAGTCCTTTGAGTTAAATTTCATTTGATACCAAGTTGCAGTCATAGTTCGACCTACAACCCACGAGAGTTTTCTCGTAAGCTAAGCTGTTCACTTTGAGAATCTTAACGCTCCATCAAGAACTGCATGGACTTGCGACCAGCCTTGAAGATTTCTTCTAAAACAAACATGGAAGATAACATATTCACTTTTCCAATACACGCTGGCTCAGCCTCAATAGTGGTCTGAATCAAATGTTTTGGTCATTTGAAGTCTCGGTTGATCCATGTTGACTTAAACACCGAAATGAGAAAAGACCTAACTTCAAAAATGTGTAACTCGATCTGTTATAAAAAATCAAGATAGTTAATTTATTAAAAGAAATTTAACTATCTAAAGAACTTAATCAATATTTAACCATATGTGCAGGAACAACTTCAACCGAATCGGCTAAATCCATCAAAGAGATCGGCCAAACCGAAATGCTCAACTTGATCTATCCTCTCGGTTAAACAAAATCGGCTCAAACATATTCGAAGTTAAACCGGATCGGCTCAAATTCAGGCCGGCTAGAAGTGCTAATCGATAATGTTCGGCTAGCTCAACACATTAAAAATCTTAAATCCAACGGGAAGATTATTCTAAGTTATGAATAATCTGAAGATGACGTGATGAATATATCTTGGGAATATGCAAAAGAAGGTTCTGAGATAAGGCATACAGCAATCTAATGATTGCAGATTTTATCCAAGCTCACGAGCAACCTTCACGGTGCAGGCGACCGCCCTCATGCATGGCTTCCATGTATACAAAAAGCAAAGTTACCTACTCTGATCGGCTCGACTACCTATGACTAATCAACTTAAGAGTGAGAAATATGACCGTTGTCATATTTCCTATATAAGAGGAAGCCAAAGCATTGAAGAAAGACACGCGCGTTACCAACCAACTCTCACCTAATCAAACTTAAAAAGCAACTGAAACATACTGAATCTATACAGTTCTTTTGATCAAAGTGAAACAAGTGTAAACGTTAAACATTCTGTTGTAAAAGTGTATTACTTCACTATGTAAGTGTTGTAAAGTTGAACGACGAGCAGTAAATAAGACTCGATCATATTGTGTATTGTGTTGTGGAATATTCCTTAGTGAATATCCTTCTCAATGTTTGAGAAGAAGGGGTGACGTAAGAGAGTTTGCTCCGAACATCCATAAAAATTTGTGTTATGTGTTATTAATTTACTTTATGTCACTAAACTAACCGAACCAGCTTTCCCCCCACTCTAACCGAACCGAATTCACTTCACCTAAACCGATCTCTCCATACTACCTTCCCTTAATCGAATCGTGTGCAGTTGCTTCAGGTTGAAACATACATTTCCGCCCTTGAACCCGGTTCAAGAGTCTGTGACAACCTGCGTGGTGTTAAGAACGATTATAATCTTTAACCGGATTAGTGCCAATTGGTATGTGTTGTTGTAACGCAGTCTCCTTTAGCCGGACCCCGGTCCACTATCGGCGATCCCGATCCTAACACATCCCAACTTCTAATTAAAGAAGGGGTTCAAATGTATATTTATAGGGTGGAAAGAGTTATAATTAAGAAAGAAATAACTCTATGATCTCCTAGTTATCAATCTTAGGATCAATATCCCTTTATCATTCTATTCAGATAAGAAACCAGTCATTTTGTATCATGAACCGTCCACTATGCATGTTAAATCAACTTGTTGGTTAAAATCCTAATGAAGTCAAGGTTTATTAATAATTAAGTTGCATCGGTTATCTGTCTCAGGGAGAATCCTTCGCTTCTCAAAAATATCTCAACCGTCTAAAGCACTAAATATTCAGTAATCTGTCTAAAAACCAATCGGTTCCTTTTATCGCTTAGATAAATGACTGGTCACTTTGGGAAAGAAACTGACCGGTTACTCTTGAGAACCTCTCGATAGTATCTTTGAAAAGATGTCTCAAACAATTAAATCTGATTTCAATTTTCAAAAAGTCATTCCTCGAGTAACATAAAAAGTTATGTCTATCAATACTCACATTTATGACTATCATAACGGCTAGATCCCTTTGCCCAATAGATCTTAGGATGACCCTTAAGAGGTTTCATATGCCTATTTAAGGATGATCTATCTAAGAACAACTTACAACAAATATATCTCAGATTTCTTTAAAGTCTAGAAATCTTACCATCACTTCTACCATCTAAAATGAGTCAAGATTTTGCTCGCAACACTCTTCTTGTCGACTTCAACTCAGTTCTGTCTCTTGACGATAATGAGGCTCTCGATATGGTGTTCCAACCCTTGGAAAATACTAGGTTAAGAAAATTTCTTGAAGGAGCTCACGTGATTTATGAAGATGAAGTATTTGATTTTTTCGAAAAGGCAAGAATTGTTGACGGTTTCATCTTGTCAAAAGTGGGAAGAGAATCTCTTATGATTGAAGTGGAAAATTTTACCCAAATATTTGATCTTCCCACCGAAGGGTTCTCTGAATTTCTTCCATCCTGACAACATCATCCAAGATATGACCCTCCTATTCTGGAACTCTCAAAATCACGTGGAAACTTGTGGACTCAAATCTATGTTATGTCCTCATATTCAAATTCTTAGTGAAATAGTTGGCAGATCCATCTTGGCAAAAGAGTCCACTCATCTCTACACAAAGAAAACCTTCGAGATGATGATCTCCATAGTCAATGGCATTCCAATCAATTGGTCACATGTCATTTTTCAAAATCTAAAGAAAATGATTTCTTCACCAAGGATGATGATCGGATACGTCTCTCAACTCAACAACATTCTCCTCGCCCTCAACATCAACCTTGGACCCGGAACCTATGTTAGATCATCCAATATTCTAACCAAATATAAAGTCGAAAGATGGATTAATAGGATAGAAGCAACACAAACTAAAAGGGATAAAATCTAAGATCTTCAAGTTATTATGTCATTTTTAGGCCTAAATGAATGTGAACCAATTATTTTTCCTTAAAACCGGTTATCTTATTTTGAATCGGCATTTTAATTAATCAAGTTGTTATTTATTAAGTTGCATTTAATAAATATTTTTAAATTAAAACATTAATTAAAGTTTAAACAGTTATGTACATTTATGGATTAAACTTAATTATTGCTTTTATTAGGAAAAGACTTATTTTCAAAAGAGGCGCCAATTTTGATGGGGCGTGGGGACACGCATTAAAATCTGACAGTATGCCGGACTTCAGGAATATATTATACGCAATCCCTAAGATATCATATCCGCAAAACCCTAGAACTTGCCTCTTGCTCTAACATCTCTCTAGAAACTATAAATCTTTATCCTCTCTAATGAACTAAAAACATGACAATGGGAAAATATAATGCTCTGTTTAATCATATTGTTCAGGTTAACTTCGATTGCATTTATCATGGAGGATCGATCGAGATGCGGAAGTTGATACAATCTATTGAAGAATCTGGCTTGAGGAACTTTCTGGAAGGTCTGACAATCTATTATCCGAAGGCGGTTCGTGAGTTCTTCCACACAGCGAGGTTAATGAACGGTTTCATTATGGCTAAAGTTAAAGGTGTGGAGTTTACCATCACCAAAAATCTATTTGCTGAAGTTTTGAAACTCCCAACAAAGGGCCAGGATTTCTCAAAGGAGCTATCTCACACCACGACATCCAGGCTACAAAAGATGTTCTCCGATACCGATATTCCGGTAAACTTTAACTGAAAGAAGAAGGCTCTAAACTGTGAATACTACGTCTTGTGCGATATCACCTCCAAAGCACTACAAGGGAAGGGCGGGAATTTCGACAGTCTAATTTGATCCAAGTTCGATATGATGTGCGCCATAGTGAGAGGTGACAGGATAAACTAGGGACTCATTCTCTTCAACAATCTATGCGAGATGGTGACTCCCCAATCCAATAGAAGCCGTTCCTTTGCCAAGCATATCAAATGGATCTTAAACCATCTAAACGTACCTACCGGTCCAGGTACCCCACTTCCCCTTAGCAAAATATTAACCTATGTTAGTACTAGGAGGTATTTTGTTAGAATGAACAAGGCCAAGGGATCCATGTCCGGGGCCTCTGGCCAACAACCGAGTGGTGCAGGAGCCGCTAGCGAAAAGACTGAGAGCGCTTCAAAGCGCTCTAACCCAGACGACCGGTCAGAATCATTGAAGAGACACCGATCTGTCGCCGAGTCTACCGCCAGAGCTGCAAGTATGGAAAAAATAAGATAGAAGGAAACAAATGAGATCTCCTCCGACCAATAAAAAAATCAACCCGAGGTAAATATTTCAACTCCACCTCATTTTGATGCCACAACTATTATTCTACCTTAGAAGGAAGTCTCGATACATCCCAACACTACGATTGAGCCTGCAGACTTAAAGGTTCAATTGGTAGTTCTAGATATTATATAACATGTTGTTGATGAAACATATTGGATAGCTGAAACCGATCAGATAAATAGTATTGCCGAAACCGATCGGTTAACTCTACCTAAAACTAATCGGTCATCTCCACCTAAAACCGACCGGCCCACCGTTGTAGAAACCGATCATCCGGAAAAGGTATTTACATGTCGAACCGATGTAAATCAAAATATTCAGAAGGAGATCCCAACCGACATTGCGGACACAATAACTCTAAATGCTTAGATTATCACAGAAGCCACTACGACCCCTATCGAATCACTCAAAGAACCGATTCCGGCCCCTCACAAAGATGATGTAGACACTGAAGAAATTGTTAAACGTATTCTCAAGGAAGTCGACATGAAAGCCAGGGAAACCGTGGATCTATTTTTTGCATGGGCAAACATAAGGCTTGAGACTAATCTTAGTGAAATCTTTCCAGAAGTTCTAGAAGAAAAAAATGGTCTACACTTCTGTCTTTGGAAAATGTGATATTTTCTTTGACTAGAACCACATCAATTGTTGAGGCTCTACTAAGGAGCAAACATGTTGAAGCTTCGTCTAGAAGGAAGGTACTGTTTCCAATCATTGAAAAACGCGAAGAAGAGTTCAATCTAAAGGGGCTACAACAAAAGAAAATAATAATATTTTCAGCTATTGAAAGCTGTTATGGAGGATTTTCTATTAACCATTTCAAAATTTGAGAGCAGCACGCCAACGCCCGTACCGGTTGAAGAGGTGCCTATACCTCGCTCTCATGGTAAACCTCAAACTATCGGAACCGAGCAGTCGCTGGTTGAAAAAGCTCAAACTTCAAAGCCTACTTAGACTCCCTCCGAAGAATGAGAACTATTTGAAAGTTATGATGTTAAGGGCTCGTGTGTTAAAAAGAAGTACATAGGAATGGGAAGACAGGCCTATGAACAAATAGCTAAAAGAACTAAACCTACTTCGGCTGATGAAATTGAGTCCGGCTTGATGGGAACAACCTCAAATGAAGATGGAAATGAGGACGGGCAAGATACCGCCAATTCCAATGCACCACCTATTGGAGAGGAAATTGAAGCTCCTCCTGCCA
The DNA here is from genome assembly GCF_907164915.1 of Impatiens glandulifera. Lineage (NCBI taxonomy): Eukaryota > Viridiplantae > Streptophyta > Magnoliopsida > Ericales > Balsaminaceae > Impatiens > Impatiens glandulifera. The sequence continues at coordinate 8,033 of NW_025919260.1, forward strand.
AAACACCAATCCTTGCCAATCCATATCGGGTAAGTCCTCTAGTGCTAATCATAACACGAAGAATGATGATATTGAAAGACATGCATGTACGGAACGAACTCTTCAAATCATCTCTCACCATGCACTACATATTCAATCCCGTGCTCTTGGCTTAACTCGATCCAATTCTGAGGAAACTCCACACTAGTAAAAAATCGACATTTACCGACGGTTTTATAAAACTCTCCTAAATACTCCCGAGAGGAACAAATTTTTCGATATTAAAAATAGATTCCGACGGGGGTGTAAAACCTTCGGTTTTACTAATTAGTACCGAAAGTTCTTTGTAGAACTTTCGGTTTTTACCTTCCCAAAAAACCAAAAATAATTCTAAGTGTTAGATGTGGGTTAATTGTGAAGATTTTAAAAACATTCAGTTTTGCAATTCCTGAGATTTTTAAGTGCGAAGGTTATTCAAAGAACTTTCGGTTTTACCTTTTTTGAAATTCTTTATTGCGAAGGTTTTCCAATAAACCTTTGGTTTTGACTCACCCCAAAAGAATTAAAAATAATTCTAAGTTTGGTGATGGTTATTTCCGAAGATTTTTCAATAAACCTTCGGTTTTGACTAATATCAAAACCGAAAGTAATATGAAAACCTTCGGTAACTACCTCTATAAATACAAACCCTAACCCTTCTCTTTTCCATTCGACTCTCTCCTTTCTCTCTCTTCCGCGCCGCAGCCGCCTCCTCCACCGCCGCTTCTCTTCTTCGTCTTCTCGCGTTCAAGTTAGATTGATTTGTTTTTTTGTTGTTTATTATTAGATTTAGATTTCTTATCATGTAGTTTATATTATCTAGATTTAGGCTAGTTTAGATTATTTGTTTGGTAGTTTGATTTAGATTTGTTATTGTTTAGATTAGATTAGATTTAAGTTAGTTTGTTAAATATATATATATATATATGATTTTGTTAGATTTTTTATTGTGTTTGATTTAAGTTATATTTGATTTAGGATACGGTTATTTTGTTTGATTAATATATATATATGAAATGCATTTAGGATGGGTGAGTCATGGATGAGTATTCGGCGTACACCGGAGAAACTGTCTCGGTATTACCAGAATTTGCTAGCACAAATAGAAACTGCGACACGAGAGGAAGAGGTGAGAAATATGACGCTGGAAATGGAGCAAATCCGATTGAGGGATGCGGAAAGAGGCCAATTGCTGAGTGAAATTAAAGCGGACATGGCTGAAATGACACAAAAATTGGAGAATCTCAAACAACAACTTGAATTGTTGAGGAGTCGACTGAATCAACCACCCCCTCCTCCCCCCATCTAATAATTTCTAGATTATATCGTTTGATTAATTATGTGTTTTCTTTTCCGTACGAACGATGACATTTTGATGTCTTTTGTTTTCATAATTATGAATTATTATTATTATCTTTGGTTTGGTTTTTAATATGTTCATGAATTATTTTCTTTTGGTTTTCTTTTCGCATTTTTTTAAAACAGCATTGCCAAAACCGAAGGTTTTCAACTAAACCTTCGGTTTTGACCCTGGTTTAAAAAAATTCAGGTGTCAAAACCGAAGGTTTATTTGAAATCCTTCGGTTTTTACCCTTGTTTAAAAAAAACAGAAAAAATTTTAAGTGTTGGGAAGTGTAAAAACCGAAGGTTTTCAAATAAACCTCCGGTTTTGACCCTTGTTTAAAAAAATCGGAAAAATTTCAAGCATTGAGAAGTGTAAAAACCGAAGGTTTTCAAATAGACCTTCGGTTTTGACCATTGTTTAAAAAAAACAGAAAAAATTCTAAGTATGGGTAAGGGTAAAAACCGAAGGTTTATTTGAAAACCTTCGGTTTTGACCATTGTTTAAAAAAATCGGAAAAATTTCTATGTGTTGAGAAGTGTAAAACCAAAGGTTTTCAAATAAACCTTCGGTTTTGACCCTTGTTTAAAAAAAAACAGAAAAAATTCTAAGTATGGGTAAGGGTAAAAACCGAAGGTTTATTTGAAACCTTCGGTTTTTACCCTTGTTTAAAAAAAACAGAAAAAATTCTAAGTATGGGTAAGGGTAAAAACCGAAGGTTTATTTGAAAACCTTCGGTTTTGACCCTTGTTTAAAAAAACATAAAAATTTCTAAGTATGGGTAAGAGTAAAAACCGAAGGTTTATTTGAAAACCTTCGGTTTTGACCCTTGTCTAAAAAAATCGTAAAAATTTCTAAGTGTTGGGAAGTGTAAAAACTGAAGGTTTTCAAATAAACCTTCGGTTTTGACCCTTGTTTAAAAAAATCAGAAAAATTTCTAAGTGTTGAGAAGTGTAAAACCGAAGGTTTTGAAATAAACCTTCAGTTTTGACACTTGTTTAAAAAAATCAGAAATAATTCTAAGTGTAGGGAAGTGTAAAACCGAAGGTTTTCAAATAAACTTTCGGTTTTGACCCTTCCCAAAAACATTCTGTTTAAGGTCAGGACCGAGAGTTTTATTCAAAACTTTCGCAAATACTATCAAAACCGGAAGTTATATTATTAACTTTCGGATTTACCACTTCCTAATTTGTTAAATTATTTTGTTTTTAACCTATTAATCAAAACTCCTAACTAATATAATCAATTGTGTGTTGTATTTTAAAAATTAATATTGTGTTTAATGTTAAAATGTTTATGATTGTGTTTGATTATCTTATGAATGTGTGTAATGTTTGATCATATGGATTGTGCAATATTTTAAGGATATCAAATGTGTCAAATTAATTTTGATCAAGGTCATTAGAAGGTGATAAACCAATTAATTTAACAATTTATGAATTGTTAATTCCGAAAGTTATATAATTAACTTTCGCAAATAACCATCAAATCCGAAAGTTCATGATATAACTTTCAGTTTTACCCTTCCCTTAAAAACATACTGGTTAAGGTCAGGACCGAGAGTTTTATCTAAAACTGTCGGTTTTGATATCTATTTCCGAAAGTTAATGATATAACTTTCGGAATTACCACTTCTTAATTTTTTAAATTAGAGTGTTTTTTACCTTCCAATATAGACTTCTAACTAATATAATCAAGTGTGAGTTGTATTTTAAAAATTAATATTGTGTTTAATGTTAAAATGTTTATAATTGTGTTTGATTATATAGAGAAGTGTATATGAATGTTTATGTTTGATTATCTTATGAATGTGTATAATGTTTGATCATATGAATTGTGCAATATTTTAAGGATATCAAATGTGTTAAATTAATGTGGTTCAAGGTCATTAGAAGGTGAGAAACCTATTAATTTAACAATTCGTGAAGTGATAATTCCGAAAGTTATATAATTAACTTTTGGAAATAACCATAAAAACCGAAAGTTTTATATAAAACTTTCGGAAATAACCCTTATCAAAACCGAAAGTTTTATATAAAACTTTCGGAAATAACCCTTATCAAAACCGAAAGTTTTATATAAAACTTTCGGAAATAACCCTTTTCAAAACCGAAAATTTTATATAAAACCTTCGGAAATGACCCTTATGAAAACTGAAAGTTTTATATAAAACTTTCGGAAATGACCTAATAAAATAAAAAAACGCGCATCTTCTCTTCTTCTTTCCCGATTTCCTTTCCCTCTTCTCCTCTTCTCTCCGCTGCCTACTCCCCGACGACGAAGACGACGCCGAATTGAAGATGACCACGCTTCTCTTCCTCCTTCACCCCCCGAAGACGCCGCTTGAAGAATCGCTCTGCCGCCGCGCCACTTGAAGAATCGGCCTGCCGCCGCGCCCGATTGGAATTCTGCCGCCGCCGACGATTGGAGAATCTCCCTGCCGCCGCGCCACCGCCAACCACATGCATCCAAGGTCAGTTTTATTTATATAGTTAGATTAAAGTTAATTATTGTTTAAATTTAGGGTTTGATTTAGGTTAGTTGATATAATTTTAGGTTAGTTGATTTCTATAGTTTGATTTATATAATTTGTTAGATATGCTGATTATTTTGTTTGATTTGAGTTTGATTTAGGTTAGTTTTAGGTTAGTTTTAGGTTAGTTTTATGTTTGATTTTGGTTTGATTTATGTTAGATTTTGGTTTGATTTAGGTTAGTTTAGGTTTTGATTAAGATATAATTTGTTGGATATGATGATTTTAGGTTTGATTTGAGTTTGGTTTGATGAATTTGATTTTAGGTTTGATTTGAGTTTGGTTTGATTTGAGTTTGGTTTGATTTGAGTTTGATTTTAGGTTTGATTTGAGTTTGGTATGAATGTATTTTATTTTAGGTTTGATTTGGATTTGGTATGAATGAATTAGATTTTAGGTTTGATTTGAGTTTGGTTTGGTTTGAGTTTGATTTAGGTTTGATTTTGATTTTAGGTTTGATTTAAGTTTGGTATGAATGTATTTTATTTTAGGTTTGATTTGGATTTGGTATGAATGAATTAGATTTTAGGTTTGATTTGAGTTTGGTTTGATTTGAGTTTGATTTAGGTTTGATTTAGATTTTATATTAATTTTGATTAGTTTAAGTTCTTGTTATTAGGTTTGGATTAGGACCTTCATCTGCCCGCTGCCCGCCCGTCGATCTACATCCGCCGCTCTTCCTCGTTGCTCTTTTCTTGCAAAGTTAGTTTAGTTTTTGATTTATGTTAGATTTAGGTTAGATTTTGTCAGATTTATGTTAGATTTTCATGTTAGATTTATGTTAGATTTATGTTAGATTTAATTTTGATTTATGTTAGGTTTGATTTATGTTATATTTTGTTAGATTTAGGTTTGTGAATGAATTGATTATTGTTTAATTAGGTTAGAGTCATGTATTGAATGAATTGATTTTTATTGTTTGTTTAGGTGGAATTTTAGTTAGAAAATGTTAGATTTATGTTGAATTTGGGTTGGAAAATGTTAGATTATGTTGAATTTTGTTTGAATAATGATAGATTAGGTAGCGAATATGTTAAAATTATTTAATCCTAATTAATTTAGACAAAGTTAAGTAAATAATAATGCGAGTTGTTTTCCATTTTATTAGATAGATGGATGTACCCGATAAAAGCTAGATGACCATACGTCGAGATCATCCAGATTACGAGGAAGGTGTCGACAAATTCCTCGAGTGTGTTGTTAGGAGTACATCCCGACAAATAGTGAACACGCCGTTTTTGGAAATAGACGAAGTGAAGACTCACCTCATCATTTATGGAATAAATATTCATTATGAATACTTGTATTTTCATGAAGAAAAGAGACGTACTACTAAAGTGGTTAATGACGACGTCGATGAATATGTCGATGACTTCGATGATGATGATGATGACGATGATCAGTCGGAGGATGCCGTGCCGGAATTCAACGATGCGAGACCGGAGATGAATAATACAGTTAATGAAGAGGTCAATGAAGAACGTTATATGCACAAATTTATCAACGATATGTTCTCCAACGTTAATGATGTCCCGAATAACCATGAAACCGTCGAAGATACGCATAGATTTTATAAATTGTTTGATGATTGCAAACGGCCATTGTATGAAGGTGCTCGAATAACGAAATCATCAGCACTACTGAAACTACTTCACATAAAAAATGTTTGTCAATGGACAAATTCTTCATTCGATATGTTGCTGCGTCTGCTTAAAGACTACATTTTACCGATTGACGCTCAATTGCCAAACTCATACTACGAAAGTAAAAAATTCATTACTAATATCGGGCTTAAATATGACAAGATAGACGCATGTAAGAACAACTGTATACTATTTTAGAAGGACGACAAAAATGAAGATTCTTGTAGAGTTTGCGGTCTTTCACGATGAAAAGTCGATCAAACAAGTGGGGTAGTTCGAGAGAAGCAAATGGTAAATTCATTCCAAAAAAGGTGTTGAGATATTTCCCTTTAATACCAAGACTGCAAAGACTATACATGTCCTCAAAAACGGCTCCAATGATGAGATGGCATAAAGAAGGAAGAGTTGATAGTGATACGTTGATACATCCCGTTGATTCCTTAACTTGGAAAACGTTTGATGAAAATTATAAAGATTTTGCGTCGGAATCTCGAAAAGTAAGATTGGGTTTATCAAGCGATGGGTTTCAACCATTTGCAAATGGGAAAAAATCATACAGTGTTTGGCCGGTTATTCTCGTTCCTTATAATTTGTCACCCACTACTTGCATGGATTCTAGCAATTTTATTTTATCTATTTTAATTCCGGGTCCAAAGAGTCCGGAAGATGCAATTGACATATTTCTCTAGCCATTGATCGACGAGTTGACTAAACTGTGGCAAACTGGTGTGAAAACGTTTGATGCACACACCTTGCAATACTTTAACATGCGAGCGGCGTTGTTGTGGACCTTTAACGACTTTCCTGCCTACGCGAATTTATCAGGCTGGAGTACGAAAGGTAAATTCGCCTGTCCTTGTTGTAACAACGATACGGTATCTCTTCGATTGGTTCATGGTTCCAAACAATGTTACATGGGTCATAGACGCTTCCTTCCACCAAAGCACAAATACAGAAGGGATAAAGTGTCGTTTGATGGTCGAACTGATTATAGAGAGCCCCCTAGATTGTTAACGGGGCAAGAAAGTTATGAGCAAGCACGAGACCTAGAAGACATAATTCTTAGTACGGATCTGAGCAAGAAAACCAAGATATATCATGAAACGCGGGGAGACAATTGGAACAAACTTAGCATTTTCTTCCGTTTGCCTTATTGGAAATCACTATTATTGAGACATAATTTGGATGTGATGAATATTGAGAAAAATATTTGTGATAGCGTGTTGGGAACAATAATGAATGTGAAAGAGAAGACTAAGGATGGTCCTAAAGCCCGTAAAGACTTACAACTCTTAGGCATAAAATCATGGTTAGATCCTATAAATGATGAAGGAGTTGTTCATTATCAGAAGCGCCTTTCACTTTGACATCCGAAAATAAAAAACGTCTTTGTAAACTCTTGAAAGATCTCAAGTTGCCTGATGGTTTTTGCTCAAATATCGGCGCTTGTGTAAATTTGGAAGAGAAAAAGATTCCGGGATTAAAGAGTCATGATTGTCACATTTTGTTGGAATATCTTATTCCTTTAGCAACCCGTGGATTATTTCCAGATAATGTGTATGATGCGTTAGTAAATTTGTCTCGGTTCTTTCGGTTGTTGTGCTTCAAAGAGTTGATTCAAGAGGACCTCAAACAATTGTACATGGATATTACATTGACACTTTGCAAATTTGAAATGATTTTTCCGTCGTCAATCTTCGACATCATGATGCATCTCCCGGTTCACTTGTCATTTGAGGCTTTGCTTGGGGGACCTGTTCAGTATCGATGGATGTATCCGTTTGATCATTACATGGGTACAATGAAGAGATATTTACGAAATAATAACCACCCTGAAGCCTCTATAAGCGAGATCTATCTTGTAAATGAGAGTATTAGTTTATGTGCCAGGTATATGGAGGAAGAAGAGCAAGAAAATGCACAAGCTGAAATCTCGGGCATTTCAATATTTGCATCGTTGGAAGATCTATCTAACGGAAAAATATACAACTTAAATTATATCGATTGAGTGACAACTCATTCTTACATTTTGAAAAATTCCCCTGAAGCAGAACCTTTTTACATTTAAGATTCTATCTTGCTGTTACTAATTAGCATTAAAGAGTGTGCTATTTAATATTTGATCTATTTGCAGAGATTATATGCAGTATTGCAATAACAACGAGTCCCGTGGAGAAACATTTGCCGCCTATTTCAAGCATCGAGTGAGTATATTATAAACCATATATCCTAACTTTTTTTTATTCATTTTAACAACTTCATTTCGGTTATATATATAGGTTGCCCAATTAGCAGAATTTAACGACATATCAAGAGACCTCAAGATCTTAGGAGAAGGTCCAAGTATGTACTCGTCTATGTATGTTTGGTGTAAAGTAAACGGATACAAATTCTGTACAGAAAAACACGACGAAGGTTTAACCACTCAAAATAGTGGGGTGGTTGTTGAGGGGTACAACGCGTTTGAAACTATGTCATACTACGGAGTTTTAACAGATATAATCGAAGTACAATACTTTTCTCACAAACGAGTTATTTTATTCAAGTGTAAGTGGTTTGATACACACTCGGGGGAACTAGGAGTGAAAGTGGATAAATATGACTTCGTAAGTGTAAATGTAAACCGAATTTTGAAAACCCAAAGTCAAGACTCATATATTTGGCGAGTCAAGCAAAACAAGTATTCTACGCTCCTGATATGTCACCCCGACCCGGTTGGAAGATTGTGACAAAAATAAAACCGCGGTTTACAAACATATAGTTCAGATTAATTAATTAGGTAGATTTATGTCTTTTACTTTATATTCGTTCTTATTACTACTTTATTTCAATTATTCGCACATTTATTAATGGTATGTATTAAGAATGTCTGAAGGTCGTAAAGAAACTTGGAAGAGTATGAGGAAAACACCCAGCAAATTGTTAAAGCCATACCAGAACTTACTTGCCCAATCAGAGAACTTAAGGCTCCGAGGATCGTCTTCTAGAGACGAACCACCTATTGTTGTGGTCCCGATAGCTACTGCTCCCCCAACAGACGAGGATGTTGAGGCTACTGAGGCCGAAGACGAGGGTCTCGAGGATCCTAACGAGGAGGATGACGAGGAGGAGCACGGTTCCACTCCCGACCCATCATCTACAGGTAACTTGTTTACAAATTAGTTATTGTTTGAATTGATTCACATATATAATAATGAATTTGATAATTTTGAAGAATCTTCAACCCGCAAGAGACGGGGGAAGAACAAGAATATTGCGCTGTCTAAGAGGGTAGCGGGGACAAGGATTCCTCTTACTTTTAGAGAGGTAGATGGAAGGCCATGCGGTGCTGACGTGGGAAGAACACGGTGGTCTAGACATGTGGGGTCGATTATCCGGGACCCCGTAGCCGTCTCACACCGTCTTCTAAAGTGGAAGGCATTAAGTGCGGACCAATTGGATTCACTTTGGACTGCTATCAAGGTAATAATTATTACTTAATTATACATTATTCATTAAATAATTATTTTTAACATTTGAATGTTTTTTTTTTCAGGATCCGTTCGAAGCTACTAATGGTTCTATTGATTCATTTCGAATGACCGAATTGGGACATGCCAAGCAGATATGGGATAGATGGCGGTCGGATTTGAACAAGTCATATATCCGCGTCCACAAAGGAGACGAGGCGGCGGTACTAGTTAATCCTCCACCAGACTACGATCGAGATGATCGGTAGTTTGTGTGTCGCAACCATTTCTTCACGGAAAAATTTAAGGTACGGTTTTATAATTCAAATAAAAGTTGATATCAATTAATCTAACTTCATTTTTTATTTCAAATACAGAAAAGCAGTCGTACAAATATAATTAACAGGAAGAAGCTAAAATTCCCACATCATACGGGAAGTAGACCGTTTGCACAAATTGAAGAAGAGTTGGTAAGTACATTATTTGTAATAACTTAATCTAAAGATTGTTATTAATTATATAAATCATTTATTTCAACAGGCGATTGAAATGGGACGGACACCGTCTGTCATTGAAGTATTCAAGAGGACCCGTACCCCAAAACCGACAAAAGAAAACCCAACACCCGTCCCGGACAAACACGTGCAAGAGAAAATTGTAAGTGAATTGAATATGCCTAGTTTTTTATTATAGAAATGATACTTCATTTCAATTGTGCAGGTTGAGATGGAGGAGGTTCTTAGTAACGAACCTGGAATATCTGTTTTTGAATTGACGAAGAGGGTGTTCGGACAACAAAAACACGGGGGAGTGTTCGGAATGGGATCAGGCGTCCGGCCCACACACTTTCGTGAGGATCGTCGAAGTGGAAACAGTTCACAACGAAACAATGAGTGATTTTATGAAGATAATAAAAGAATGGCGCTCAAGCTGGAGGAACTAGAGAAGGGGGATGAAGAAAGAATGCGCACAATTCAAGAAATGCAAGCGGAAAAAGAAGAAATTGTGACAAGAATGGAGAGGGAGAAGTTAGAAATGAATGCAAGAATGGAGAGAATCGAATTGTTTATGAGGCAACAACCACCACCTCCTCCCCCCACAAGCTAATTCTAGTACGTTTTCATTGGTTGTTTCGATTGAAAACATGTTTTCATTAGTAGTTGTTTCGATTTGAATTTATAACAGATTGTTCGGATGATTAGTTTGGTTACGAATTTTGTAATGATAATGATCATTTAATGTATGTGTCATTTCTTTTATTATAGATATATTAGTTTGACTGAACAAGTTTTGGCTGCGAGCAAAATAATTAGCATATTTTTAAAATTTTACAGGAAAAAATCGAAAGTAATATTGAAATCTTTCGGTTTTTCTTCAAATGGAAAAACCGAGAGTTATATGAAAACTTTCGGATTTTCCATTAGAAGAAAACCGAGAGTTAATTAGATAACTCTCGGTTTTTCCCGTAGGAGTATAACCGAAAGTTTTTTAATTAACTATCAGTTTTTCCATTTGAAGAAAACTGAGAGTTAATTGGAAACCTTTCGGTTTTTCCATCAGGAGTAAAACCGAAAGTTTTCAAATTAACTTTCAGTTTTACAATTGAAGAAAACCGAGAGTTCATTAGAAAACTCTCGGTTTTACACCTTCGGGAAAAACCGAGAGTTTTCTAATTAACTCTCAGTTTTCCATTTAAAGAAAACCGAGAGTTAATTGGAAAACCTTCGGTTTTTTCCTTAGGAGTAAAACCGAGAGTTATTTGTAAAACTTTCGGTTTTTCTCTCTGTGGAAAAACCGAAAGTTTTTCAATTAACTTTCGGTTTTACTCTAGGGTATCTAAACCGAAAACTCTACAATATCTCTCGGTAAACGCCCAATTGTTTTTAACGAAAGAGTCAATACCGAGGGATGGCGAGAGTTACCAAAAATTTCGGTAATGTGTCTATACCGAAGTTATAGGGTCATAACCAAGAGTTTTTACTCTTGTTTTTTACCCCTTTTTCACCAGTGCCAAGGCCGGATGTTGAGCAGATCATTGGCAAGCATCTGTTATAGCCCGATTGGATGACATGGAAAGACATCAACTATCCTTGTAAGGCTCTCATTGTTAGGGATTGGCAGGGATAAGACAAGAGTTGAGGCACGAATTGGGAGAAATAAAACCCATGATCAGCAAGACACTCACTACTATTGAAGTCGTATCATCACAACTTGTCGAGATGATCAAATCCCAAAGTGATGTCTATGCTGAGATATTAAGGGAGTATTAAGAGGATTCCCGTTGTATTCAAAAGGAAAAAATGAAAAATCTAAGGTCGCTGAAAAAGATGATGAATAGATTGCTCGGCGTATTCAAGAGGAGATTAATGCAGATGATATAGCCATACCAGCATCTACTGCGAAAAAGACCAAAGTTGCTAAACGAAAGAAAAATACAAAACCTACGGCAGCGGAAGATGACATACTAGAGGATGATGCGTCGTTGCACCAATATAAAGTTGCAAACTCTCAGCTTCAACTGGAAATACCCCAATCGGAGATCCCACACAGTGCTCGGTCAAATCGAAGGATACGTCGAGGTAACGAATCTGCAGTTGAAAATGATCCCACTCCATCAAAGGGAAGGGGGTGTGTGGAAATTCCATAGGAGATTCGCCCGGTACTTTCATTCGAGGGCTAAGGATAAATATGGAAAAGAGGGATGATGAAGCTGCAAAGAAAAGTGGGAGACACTAAAACTTTCTCTTTTTTTCATGCTTTCGTTACGATCAGTACTTTCTTGTTGAAAACATCTGGTTTGCTTTACTAACATTACTTCTCATTATACTTATTAAATAGGGATGCTTCATGATAGTTATGATTTTAAAATTTCTAGTTTTGATACTTTTAGGTTAAAAATATCAAAAAGGGAGAAATTACTAAAGAACAAATCACTGATTTAGAAAACTTAATTGGTTTTGAATATTTACTCTAAATAATAAAAAATGTAGAAATTGTTAGATTTAAATAAATAAATAAATAAAATAGTATAAATGACCAACGATTATAAAATTACATGGTTTTGAATATTTATTCTAAATAATCAAAAAGGGAGAAATTGTTAGATTTAAATAAATAAATAAATTAGTATAAATGGCCAACGATTATAAAATTACAAGGTTTTGAATATTTTTTCTAAATAATCAAAAAGGGAGAAATTGTTAGATAAAATAAATAATTAATTATTAGGATTAATTAACTATTAATAAAGTACTTAACCAAGTTAATTTTGTGCAAGATAAAAAAACCAGGAAATAAAGTACTATTCGGTTTTCCTTTAAAGACGGATGAAAAAAATCAGCAAACACTTCTAAAGAAGCGGAACCGGTAATCCATCTGGTAGTCCAACCGGTAATCCAACCGGTGGTCCGACCGGTAGTCTAACCTGTAGTTTGATCGGTAGCATCTTCGATTTTATAAAAAGCACAACCGGTAGTCTGATCGGTACCATCTTTGGTTTTATAAAAAGCATAACTAGTAGTCTTATCGGTAGCATATTCAGTTTTATATAAAGTGCAACCGGTAGAATGTTCAGTTATCTGATCAGTACTATAAATGAAACGGAAACGGTAGTATCCTTACTTCGGTATTATCATATGCAGAATCAGTAGTCCCTCTATATCGGTTATATGTTCGGTAGAATCTATCTATCGATAGTATGCTCGATTTTATTTCAAGAAGCGGAACCGGTAATATGTTAAAACGGTTCTATACAAGGCACATCCGGAAGTTTCCACATCAGTGCTATGCAAAACACATTTGATAATTGCAGAAAGCAGTTTTCACGCGTCCAGACTAATTCATTGTCATTTTGGTCCATGTCTGATGAAGACCTCTTGGGAACAAATGTCCACTAATATAATCTAAATTACCATTTTGATGCAAGTCTGATGAAGTCTACTAGGAGCAGTTGTCTGCATATTTGTTCCAGACAATCAAATCATTAAAAGATAAAATTGTATGCTGATTTGCTCCTCGAAAATTATTAATCCAATTAAAGCCATGTTGACTTATTATCAGAGTACAAACAAAATCAAATGATATCCCATCTGCTGTACTATCTTCAACTCCAACCAACCATGATCAAGAAAGGTGTACTATCAAGCAAATATATCCGTTGAAGAAATAAATATATCCGCTGGTATATTTGCCTACTTAAGAAGACAAATCATATGTTTCAGCACCTTTCTCACGTTCATAATCTTATATACGGCTTTTATCTCTTGCTATAAAATCGCTGAAGCTTTCAAAACAGTGTGTGTTAGAAACTCAAGTGTATTACAATATCATCTGTTTTGTGTGAGTGGTGAGTATTGTAATTTGACAAAAAAAAATTCTGTTCAACAAACTGAGCTTATTAAAAGGTCGAAATTGGGCAGTTAATAAGTCTCGGTCGTTCGACTCAGCCAGTGTGCGTTGTAAACTGATTGAATATTCTAGTGAATATCCTTCTTAAAGGTTTGAGAAGAAGGGGTGACGTATGAGTTTTGTCTCCGAACATCCATAAATTGTGTGTTGTGTCTTCTTACTACTTTCTAAACCATGTATTCGTTGCTTCAAGTAGAAACAAACACTTCCGCACTTAAACTCGGTTCAAGAGATTTTGACAACTTGCAAAGAATAAAGACCGATATTAAACTCTAACATGGTTATTATCAATCGGCGTGTGTGTAAGCATTTACCTTTGTGAGACCCCAGTCTCCTTTGGCGATCTTGATCCTAACACAGAGAGATGTCAAGCCTAATTTAAGTAGATTCATTAAGACTAACACTAGGTGATTCATCAAGATAACACAAGTATGGATCCCCAAAGGATTGATCAACCGCAGACACAATTAAATGTGGGTACCAAAAAGGTGTAAATAATTTTATTTTGCAGGTTAAAAAAGTCAGATGCTTGGAAGATTCGGAATGGTACTTGGATAGTGGATGTTCAAGAAACATGACCGGATATAACAAGCTTCTAACCAACATTGTGAAAGAATATGGATCTAGAATCACTTTTGGTGACAACTCCAAGGGTAAGACCGTGGGAAATGGTGTCCATGATAACCTAACCATAAAGAACGTTCTATTTGTTGAAAATCTGTGTTATAACTTGCTTAGTATAAATCAAATGTGTCATATAGGATATATTGTTGAGTTTCACAAACAAGCATGCTTAGTAAAGGATCAACAGGTAAGTACCTTGTTGATAGGGCATAAGATATGTAACGTTTATAAGGTTACCTGGAAAAACAAGACATTTAATCCTATTTGCATGATAACTAAGAATGATCAAAACTGGTTTTTGCATAAGAGACTTAATCATCTAAACTTTAAAACCATTAACTCTATATGTTCTAAGGAACTAGTTGAAGGCATTCCTAAATTGAAATTTTCTAAAGATAAGATTTGTTCTACTTTCCATAGCAACAAGATCAAATCAACTTTTAAAAGTAAAGGTAATATTTAATCTGAAAGATGTTTAGAGCTCTTGCACATGGATCTTTTCGATCTAGTTAAGGTAACTAGTTTAGGAGGCATGAAATATATACCTTAGTAATTATTGATGACTACTCTAGGTTTACTTGGGTTATTTTATTAACTTTTAATGATCAAGCTACTCTTAAATTAATTAAAATACTTAAAAGAGTGCAAAATGAAAAATCGGTAAGTGTTAATAAAATTAGAAGCGATAGGGGTACTGAGTTTACTAATAGGACTTTTTCATGTTATCTTGAGGAATATGGTATTAGATACGAGTTGTCTAGCGCCAGAACCCCTCAACAAAACGACTTAGCTGAAAGGAGAAACAAAATTCTTAAGGAAGCGGCCAAATCTATGATAGCTGAATCTAGAGTGGCTCAAAAGCTTTGGGTAGAGGCTATCAACACAACATGCCATACTCAAAATCGGTCAATGGTTAATAAAAGATTTAACAAAACACCTTATGAAATTTACCATAAAAAAGTTCCTAATATCCGGTATTTTAGGATCTTTGGCTGTAAGTGTTATATTCATAACAATGGAAAAAATTAGCTGACCGCTTTTGATGCCAAATCTGATGTTGGTATTATGTTGGGATATTCTGAAGATAGTAAAGCTTATAGAGTGTATGATAATAAAAATTTAACTATTGAAGAATCATCTCATGTTGTTTTTCATGAATCTGTCGAAAGTAACACTTCAATATCCATAGATTTGTCTAAAAGAATGGATGACGTCAATCTTCAATCTGATAGTGAAGATGAAGTCATGGTCATCCGAAACATTATCTCTGACCAGACGACTGAGAATGTTGAAACTAAACAAGATCAGACCGCGGCTCAATAAGCTACTGAAAGCCTGGATAACTCTAAGCAAACCGGTCGGTCAGATCCTGATCAACCATCCGGTTTATCAAATCTTGATCAAATAATCGGTCGGTCAGAAAATGTTTCGGGACCAAACTTGAAATAGAACATAAATTATCCTCCTAAGTTAAATATAGGTTATCTCTCTATCCCTCTTAGGACCAGACATCAATCATTAGATGAATTTGCAAACTCTGCCTTCTTCTCACAAATTAAATGTAAGAAGGTTGATGAAGCACTGCTGAATCTTGATTGGATCCTTGCAATGCAAGAGGAACTAAACCAATTCGAAAAAAACAAAATATGGCAACTGGTTCCTAGACCAGCTAATCAATCTGTCATTGTAACCAAATGGGTCTTTCAAAACAAACTAAGTGAAGATGGTTTGGTCACGAGGAACAAGGTTAAACTAGTGGCCCAAGGATATAGACAGGAGGAAGACATTGACTTCGAGGAGTCATTTGCTCATGTTTCCAGACTTGAGGCAATCTGAATTATTTTAGCATTTGTTACTTTCAAACATTTCAAGGTTTTTCAAACGGACGTTAAGAGTGCATTTTTTTAAAAGAATAATTAATGAGGAGGTCTATGTTGAGCAACCTCCCGATTAAAAAAACCCTTCCTTGATAAATCATGTTTTTAGATGGGATAAAGCACTTTATGGTCTTAAACAGGCTCCTTGAGCATTGTATGATACTCTTTCTAAATTTATATTTAACCATAATTTCACTATAAGATCTGTTGATAAAACTTTGCTCAAATTTGAAACAGACTCTCATATCCAACTCGTTCAAATATATGTTGATGACATAACTTTTGGATCAACTAACCCCAAGTTTTGTGAGAGGTTTTCTAAGATGATGACCGATAAATTTGAGATGAGCATGATGGGGGAGCTAAGCTTCTTCTTAGGCTTCAAGTTCATCAACTGAAGGAGGCACCTTCATCAATCAAGCCAAGTAGACAAAGGAGCTGTTAAAGAAATTCGGCATGGAAAGCTGTTATGCTGCCTCAACACCTATGAGTTCCTCGATCAAGCTTGATAAAGATGAAGATGGTCAAAGTGTTGACATCACTTCCTATCGTGGGATCATCGATTCTTTGCTCTATCGAACAACAAGCAGGCAAGACATCCTCTTCGTTGTTGGTGTTTGCGGAAGATTTTTAGGCTAATCCTAAACAATCTCATTATGTAGCTGATAAAAGAGTATTGAAATATCTCAAAGGAACTCAAAATATAGGAATGTGGTATCCGAAGGATTTTTGTTTTAATTTGATAAGCTACTCTGATGCAGATTATGCAGGTTTTAAGGTAGACATGAAGAGCACCAGCGGAACATATCAATTCATTGGTGACCATGTTGTCTCCTTGTATAGTAAGAAGCAAAACTCCATTGCAACATCAACAGCTTCGGCCGAGTATCTTGCCGCTGGAAGTTGCTGTTTTCAGCTACTGTGGATCCAACAACAATTAAAAGATTTCGGTATCCGGTCTGAGGAATCCCCAATCTTTTGTGATAACACCAGCGCCATTTCCATAACCTACAATCTAGTGTTGCACTCAAGGAACAAGCATATAGATATCAGGAACAACTTCATCCGAGATCATGTGGCGCAGAAGCATATCCGACTGGAATATGTCTTAACCGATCAACAAGTGACTAATATCTTTACAAAGCCACTCTAATTGAATAATT
Organism: Impatiens glandulifera; assembly: GCF_907164915.1. Classification (NCBI taxonomy): domain Eukaryota; kingdom Viridiplantae; phylum Streptophyta; class Magnoliopsida; order Ericales; family Balsaminaceae; genus Impatiens; species Impatiens glandulifera. The sequence continues at coordinate 25,089 of NW_025919260.1, forward strand.
TTTCTTACTTTAGAAATATTTTGGGTCTTGCATACATTAACTAAATTTATCTAAAATGCAGCATGCACTTAGGGAGAACCCTCCTCTTTTTCAAAAAAATATTCTTATCGCATATATTTTTATACAAAATCAGGCATGCACTGAGGGAGAAGTCGTTGCTTCTCAAAAACTACTGATGTTGAAATTGTTTTCATAAAAAAATACCACCTCGTAGAAAATTTTCCGACTTGGGGATGTCATTGTCGAAGGCTTTAAGCAACTTGTTGCAGAAGAAGTTGATTCAAACGTTAACACCGGAACCCGGGAGAGAAGTAATGGGCAAGTTCGCAAATGAGTGGTGCGGATATCACCAGACTAGAGGGCATTCCACTAATTGTTGTTTTCCTCTCAAAGAGAAGATTCAAGATCTGATCGACTCTAAGATCATCGTAGTACCTAAAGGTTAAAACCAATTGATGATGTCACTGACAACGAGGAGAAAGATCCGTACTTTACGAAACATGCATTCGCTAAAAACAATTCGAACTTAAAATCTATCATTTATGTATTTCATTCACATGAAGAACATTATTTTAATAACTCTAAGTTTGTGGCACTTTGAACAAAAATTTTAACAATAAAGAAGAAACTTTTGATTATATGCCCTCCGATGAAACATTTAAATCAGAAATGACCTATGAGATGAGGCATTATCTAGATAAACAAGAGGAGAATTTTCCACTACAGAAGAAACAATTGAAATAAATCTTAACACAGAAGAAGATCCTCAGATTGTTTTAATCGGTAAAAGTTTAAATGATTTAGAACGAGAAAATCTAACTAAACTTTTAAAAACAAACAAAGATGTTTTTGCATGTCCTATAAAGATATGCCAAGTATTGATCCATAAATCATCCAACACCGCATACCACATTACGAAGATGAAAAATCAGTGAAGTAGAAGCTCCGAAGAATGAAGGCAGATGCCGTAGACAAAATCAAGGAGGAATTTCAGAAACAGCTCGACGCAGGATTCCTAGAAGTGGTAGATTACCTAGAATGGATCACCAATGTAATCTCAGTCGCAAAGAAAGATGGAAAGATCCGAGTGTGTGTAGACTATCGAGATCTCAACAAAGCAAGCCTTAAAGACAGTTTTCCACTACCACACATCGACGTGCTAGTGGATCATGGAACTTCTATCATTCATGGACGGATTCTCAGGCTACAACCAAGTACAGATGACTTAAGAACACAAGGAGAAGACAACGTTCATCACAGAAGTCTGAACATTTTGTTATCGAGTCATGCCTTCGGGATGTAGAACGTAGGAGCAACGTATCAACGATCTTCCACGATAATTCTTCACGATATGATCGACACGGAAGTAGAATTCTATGTCGACGATATGATTATCAAATTAAAAGATCGAGAAGGGAACATCTAAAATCTTGACAAATTCTTACAACGCATCAGGAAGTTCCAACTTAGACTCAACCCAAAGAAGTGCATATTTGAAGTGACAACATGAAAGATGTTAGGCTTCCTAATCAAGAAAAGAGGAATTGAGGTTGATCCGAACAAGATAGAAGCGATCACGACAATGCCACCTCCACGAAGCAAGAAAGAAGTGAGAGGCTTTCTAGGAAATATCCAGATAATAAGTCTATTCATAAACAAGTTGACTATGACATGTGATCCTTTGTTTAAACTTTTAAAGAAAAATGAAAGATTTGTCTGGGATGATGCTTTCTAGAACGCATTCGAGAAGATAAAGGGATACCTCAATAATCCTCATATTTTGATGCCACCAGGACCCAGCGTACCACTAATCTTATACTTAACAGTCACGAAAAACGCAATGGGTAGTCTACAAGCCCAAGAAAACGAGGAAAAGACAGAAGTCATAGTCTACTACATAAGCAAGTGCATGACAGGCTACAAACTTAATTACTCGCCAGTAGAAATGGTGTGTTGGGACCTAGCTTGGGTTACTAAGAGACTAAGGCATTACATGCAAGCCCACATAGTCAAGTTAATATCAAGACTCGATCCAATTCGTAATTTATTCCAGAAAACGCTTTTGTCTCCGAGTTTAGCTAAGTGGATGATGATGATATTAGAGTACGACATCGTGTACACGGTTCAGAAATCTATTAAGGGAAGCGTTGTAGAAGATTGTCTTGCAGACCAACCAATCGAAGTTGAAGACGACGAGTTAGCATTCCTAGACAACAAAGTGATGGCTATTAACCCTACAACCTTGACGCTACTATTCGATGGAGCTTCAGGAAAGCAAGGTTATGGCATCAGAATACTACTCATCGATCCTGTGGAAACATACAACCCAATCTCAGTCAAGCTCGAATATCCCGTGACGAACAATGAAGCAGAGTACGAAACATGCATCTATGCTTGAAGATTGCTCATGAAAAAAGAGCTAGACGTCTAGACGTAGAAGGAGACTCGAACTTAGTCATTTCACAAGCTAATGGTGAATGGCAAGTCTTGGGAGAGAATCACAAACCCTACCATCAACACTTATCTACTCTAATGGAAAAGTTTGAACATGTGACATTCACACACGCTCCGAGAAGTCAGAATCGATTCGCCGTCACTTTGGCCACGTTAGCAGCCATGACACAAATTCCAGAAGGAATAAAAATCAAGCCTTTGAAGATTCGTCAGAAACAGAAACGAGACTTCGAGAAGAGGACGATTGCCAACACTGAAGTGGCACCCAAACCTTGGTTCTAACCTTTACAGAAGTACGTTTTGCATGGAGAGTATCCTTCACACTTTCAAAAGAAAGATAGGAGAGCTCTACGCCAATACGCAACCAACTACATGCTACTCGCATGAAAGCTATATCGACGATCTTTGGACGGTCAGAACATGCTATGCATCGACCAACCTCAAACATCACAGATCATGGAAGAAGTACACGCATGAACATGTGGCTCACGCATGAACATGTGGCTCACACATGAACAGATTGGCACTCGCTAAGAAGATCCTTCGCTTTGACTATTACTAGAAAAACATGGAACAAGAATGTGTTGAATATGTTAAGAAGTGTCATCAATGTCAAGTTTACGTGAACTTGAAGCACAACCCATCATCTCTACTTTACAACATGACCTCACCATGGTCATTCTCAATATGGGGAATAGATATCATCGGAAAAATCTATCCTCACGCTTCAAATGGACACGAATTCATCCTTGTAGCTATCGACTATTTCATAAAGTGGGTCGAAGCTCAATCATACAAGATGCTCAAGTCATCACATGTTGCCAAGTTCATACGCAACAACATCATTGCAGGTTATGGAATTCCTAAAGCCTTGATCTGAGACAATGGTGGACACTTCCGAGGAGAAGAACTCAAAGTACTAGATGAATACAGATTGAACACCACAAGTCCTCACCTTATCGTCCTCAAACGAACAATGCAGTAGAAGCAGCCAACAAGAACATCATCACCATCATCAAGAAGATTGGCACGAGAAGCTTCTATACGCCTTATGGGGATAGAGAACAACCATTCGAACATCAACAGGAGAAACACCATTTGCATTGGTCTACGGAATGGATGTAGTGCAACTTATCAAAATTGAAGTCCCTACTCTAAGAGTTTTATTCGAGACACAAGTATTGGAGGAAGATTTGTGTAAGTCATGGTATAATCAGCTAGCTCTTATGGAAGACAAGAGGTTAGACGCGTTATGTCACACGCAAGCATACCAGAGAAGAATGACTAAAGCTTTCAACAAGAAGGTGAAAACTAGGAACATTCAAGAAGGAGATCTATTCCTAAAGAAGAACATACTGATACTAGACCCTAGAGGGAAATTCCAAACACCATGGGAAGGACCCTACCTCGTCAAGAAGGTCTTTTCAAGCGACTCCACGAGATTGACCACCTTGGACTCACAAGTTGTGAACTATGTCAGACCTGATCTCTCTTGAGAGTACGTAGGCAACCCATTTAGGGTGCTATCACCACTATCAATTATCGACAGAAATTGATAGACATTTCACATTACATTAATTCATTACTTAAATAAAAGTTCATGACTTCACAAGTTGTGAACTACGGCAGACCTGATCTCTCTCGAGCGTACGTAGGCAGCCCATCCAGTGTGCGGTCACCACTGACCTGATCTTTCTTGAGAGTACATAGGCAACCCATTCAAGGTGCGGTCACCACTATCAATTATAGACAAAAATTGAAAGACATTTCACATTACATTCATTACATACATCAAGTTCATAACTTCACAAGTTTTGAACTACGTTAGACCTGATCTCTCTTGAGAGTACGTAGACAGTCCATCCAGGGTGCGATCACCACTATCAATTATCGAAAGAAGTTGATAGACATTTCATTCTACATCACATTGCATACATTCATTGCATATACATCAAAAGGAGAGTTAATCATACTCTAAGTTGACTTCTAAACCAAAAACTCCTAGTCAACACTAGGGCATTTTTATTAAAATAAAAATGTGCACAAGATCCTCATAGAGTCCCACTTGAGAATATATAATGCCTAAAGCTAAAGTATTTTTCTCTTCGACTTAGGATCTATACGTTTTCACAAGAATTCAAAGAAACATTTTTCACAAACAACATGCATCGGAACTACGTTGGACTTGAATTCCCCTAGCTATGGGATACGTAGGCAGCTTGTATGAGCCCAGTCCTAAACATTTTTAAAAACCAAACCCCTATATCAACACTAAGGGAATTTTTAATAAAAATGACCACAAGATCCTCAAAGTTCAAATGAGTAAATATAACGCCTAACACATGGCTAAAGAACTTTATTCTCCAGCAACTTAGGATATCAAAAGATTTTCAACTTAAGTTATTTACAACTCCAGTAGAAACTTAAGGAAATTCCCGAAAATTCCCACAGCTTAAGTCAATTGCAACTCCAACAGATACTTAAGAAACCTTCCCAACTTAAGTCAATTACAACTCCAACAGAAACTTAAGGAAATTCCTACAACTTAAGTCAATTACAACTCTAGCAGAAATTTAAGATAACTCCCCAACAAGCCAAATATTGAGCTAGCGCAAGATACATCCCCACAATGTTCAAGTCAACGAGACATTGGGATCACAAATCTATCCAAAACAATCAAACCCTTTGTTTCGAAACTAGGGGCATTTTTTTGGAAGATAAAAACAAGTTAGACCCTTGAACCTTTTTAGTACCATGTGAACTGATGAGCGAGTGCAAAAAATAAGTAGGGATGCGGGAAAATACATTTCTACCCAACGAATGTCTCTTGACGAACCAATGTAACTTTTGGGACCCGAGTAAAGTGCTTCGGAAACGAATTTACCTCGAGCCTAGACGAAATCTTAAACTACATATGTTTAAGAGTGAGCTTATAAAAAGATGAATGCCCAAACTCAGAATCATATCATCAACATGGGAGATGTCTCATCTCAATTGGAGGTCAATTGCAAAAGATCTAAGACCTCAAGTAAAGTAAAATTAATCAAACAAAGACTATGTTGGTTGAAATATAAAATACAATGTTATTGTTCATTTAGATTTTAGCTAATTGCCAAGCAAGAACAAAGTGTTTGAGTATATTAGATGCACCCCGATCACAAGAAAAGAGGCCGAAGAAAATAGAACAATATTCATAGAGATTGAGATATTGAAATTACCATTTGGTGTTCATCTAGACTCTTGTCTAAATTACTAATGCAAGAACAAAGAACAAGAATATACCGATTCTATTAAATATACCTTGAGTATAAAAAGAGCCCAAGGCTTTAGAATCTAAAGTACACTGACCTTCGAATTTGAGAAGCGAGATTCATCATCATGATGCATGGTTGAAAGATTAAGCATTCGAGTAAACAAATCCCTTGAATAAACTCAGGGCAAAACATCTCAAGGAAAGACAAGTCCCTTAAAGCGATGAGCATGAATTTCGAAGAACATTGGTTGCATGTGGTTTCCTCTCGACTCACTCTAAGAAAAGAAAGTATATAACCAATTCTTGATTGTATTTAAAGACTACTGAAGAAAATGACAGTGCCTTGAAAATTAAGGAAGTTTAACTTCGAACTATAATCACTAAGTAGAGTTGTGATTAGAATAATCATTAAGATTTTTCCATGAGAGAAGCGAGACAAACATAAAAATCAAACTAAGTCAAGATGTGTACTCACGTATAGTCAAAAGGCTAGTCGAGGTGTGTAGTGATATAGTCAAACTAATCATATGTCAATCCATACGATTGATAAACATAAACATCAAACTAAGTTAGGATGTGTACTCACGTACAGTCAAAAGGCTAGTCAAGGTGTGTAGTGATATAGTCGAACTAATCAGGTGTTAATTCATGTGATTGATAAACATAAACTGCAAACTAAGTCAAGATGTGTACTCACGTACAGTTAAAAGGCTAGTCGAGGTGTGTAGTGATATAATCAAACTAATCAGATGTAAATCCATGCGATTGATAAACACAATCAGCAAACTAAGTCAAGATGTGTACTCATGTACAATCAAAAGGCCAGGCGAAGTGTGTAGTGATATAGTCGAAACAACCAGGCTCGATCTACACGATCGATAATCCTGGAACGATGTATATCCCAAACAATAAACACAATCAGCAAACTAGGTCAAAATGTGTATTCACGTACAATCAAAAGGCTATGCGAGGTGTGTAGTGATATAGTCGAAACAACCAAGCTCGATCTACACGATCGATAAACTTGGAATGATGTATATCCTAAACAATAAACACAATTAGCAAACCAAGTCAAGATGTGTACTCACCTGCAATCAAAATTCTAGGCGAGGTGTGTAGTCATATAGTCGAAAAAAACAGGCTCGATCTACATGACCTATAAACTCGGAACGATGTATATCTCAAACAATAAACACAATCAGTAAACTGAGTCAAGCTGTGTACTCATGTACAATCCAAAGACTAGGTGAGGTGTGTAGAAATATGTTCGAAACCACCAGGCTCGATCTACACGGTTGATAAACCATAAGCGATGTTTATTCTAAATAGAAGTGAATCGTCAACGAGTGGATGGTAAACCGACTTTTGAAGAATGAAGAGTAAATTACACGGGTCTCCCGAGAGACTCGTCAGGTTTGTTCTATTTTCATTCAAAGAATTCGAAATAAACTATAAGTTGAGTGTTTTCAAAACGCATCACCTATTTTCAAGCTTGGACATGCATTTTTCTAAAACCGAGTGTTTTTTACAAATTTTGACCAAGAGGGGTATCCAGTAGACACTCATTTTTCACCCCTCCCAATTTTATATTTTAGGCTTTTATTAAATTTGAGCCTATAAAATATTTTTGAATTCATTCACGGTCTCATTGCACACGATTTATTTTAAAGATGATTATTTGTAGAACAATTGAGTTTTTGAAAATAATTGATTTTGGATTTTTAATAAGTTAAAATAATAATTTGTCTATGTTACAACACTTAAGGAATTAAGTTATTATATTCAGAATATTCAAGGTTTTATTTAATTAATTATCTTGGGTATTTATAAAAAAAAAAGAAGAGAATTACGAAATATATATTAACGTTTTGAGGAGTGATAGAGAGAGAGAGGGAATTTGAGGGAGGGAATGGGAGAGGGAATGACTTGGCATCACCTCATTGGTTGGAAAAAAGGAAAAGTGGGAGGAAAGAGAGAAGAGAGAGAAATTATTTGATTTTTTCAACCAATAATATTGCGCCACATCATTCCCTTTCTTATTCCCTCACCCAAATTCCCTTCCCCAATCATTTCTCTAATGTTTTTATATAAAGTCGTTAGTTATATTTTGTGTATTTTATTTTAATTAGATTAGTTTTCTTAATTTGTTAGATTAGTTGTCGATTAGTTGTCAGATTAGTTTTGCGATTTGATTTTTGAATAATTTAGTTCGGATTTTTATTTATTAATTAGAATTGTTCCTTAAAAATAGAAATAATTAAAAATAAAATTGATTATTTTTTTTAACAAAATATTTTTCATAGGATGAAGGAGTGTGTAAAGTGGATAACGATGCAAAAATAAAAAAAAATAACCGTGTCTACACAACCGTGAGAAGCACCCATGGAAGAATAATTCAGCCGTGTTAAAGAGAAGCGTGAAGGCTTGGTCATTTTTAATTACAAAATTAAAATGACCAAGTATTATATTATTATTAAATAAAACTTAAATCCCATTGGATGAAAACTTGACATTTAGTGACATGTCAAGTGGAATATTTGTAAATGTTTAAAATAGTTTTTCTTTCCAACGGTCAAGTGTGTTAAATGGGACTTTGGGCCCTAGGGTTTCATAACTTTGCCTATAAATAACCCTCTTAACACCATAGAAAAGCACCTTTGACCTTTGACCTTCTCTCTCTTTTACCTTTCTTTTTTCATTCTATCGTTCCCTATGCTGCCTTTCTTTCTCTAAAAAAGAAAACAATCTACCAACGTTTAAAAAAAAATACCTAACCAAGAGCACCAACTAGATTTGTTGAGTCACAAGTATCTTGTTTAGGGTTTTCATTTTTTGCAAGGATCTAAAGAGAAACCTTTTGTAAGCTCTTTTCCTTTATTTTTTTTTAGTTAAATTTTGTGGCTTATTTGATCCTAGGTTAGAATGATATTAAACTTAGCCCTAACTTAGACTTAGGATTATTTTTCTTTCATGAGTTCTTTTGAACTACAAATTTTTATAAAACTAAAAAAATAGAGTCAGATTCTTTGTATAATTCTCTTCAATAAATTTCTTAAAAATCAATCTAGACTTAGACTAATTAAAATTTTGATCAATAAATTGCTTAGTCTTGATTTTTTTTAGAATAACTTTATGTGTGTATTATTTTCTTAGGTTTTCTTGTGTCTTTGTTTATTCATTTCATTTTATTTTATTTTATCATTTATCTTGCATTCAAACTCTCTAAATGTTTAAAATGGAAATAATTCTAAAATGTAAAGCGTAAGAAATTTGAAAAAAGGCCAAAATTAATTAGTAGAAACCTTAGGGGCGTTGTGGGACATAGCGTCTAAAAAACCCTTTCCCACACGTAACCAAACGCCGAACTCACATCTCTTAATTTCCTAATTTTTAAAATTATGTGGCAACTCTCTAGTCGTGAGGTTTAATTAATATTGAAAAAGTTTCAGTAGGCCTATGACATACATCTCATTAAAAACTCATAATCTCTCCCAGATTCGACGGGAAGGTAAGATATGGAGTTGTCTATAAATCCTCATTTTTTAAACTTCAATTTTTCAAACAATAAAATTAATTCCACTCACGTTTTCAAAAGAATTTTTTTAAAGAGCGTCCAGAATTTTTAAACTAGTCGATCAAAAAATATTTTTTTAAATCGATCATAGTATCGAAAGAACATCTGAACGAGAATGAGCGGATTTCTGTAGAAGTACGATAAATGTTCGATGGGATTGAGGTAAGATACCCTTGTGCTAAAGAAGAACATGGAATTACAAAACAAGACTGGGAGCGCTTTCACAAAGCCATGGAAATATCCTCTATTGACGTAACAGATTCAGGTCTTCTCGGATCAGCGTCTGAAGGTAATGGGGATGAGGTTGGACAAGATGAAGCTCATTCGAATCCGTCGTTCACATCCGACAAAGGTCCCTCCTCCTCTCCTCAAGTCAAAAATCCTGAACACGTCGGTAATGAAATTCCTCCTCCGAATCAGGCTGAAGCTCAAAATCCCAAGATGTCGATCCCTACTCACTCCACTTCGGGTAAGTCTTCTAAATCCAAAGAAACCTCTAACTGTACTCGTGAAGCCAGGGATAAATGTCTTAAAGAACCGATCGGTAAAAAAGACACTCCACCAGAACCTGAGATGTCCATTTAGTTTAGCACCCGTAGTGCTGTTCCTATCAATGTTGTTCCACTTGGTTCATATCGATCTACTTCCGAGGATGTTACACCAATACAGGTGGATGTTAGACAAATCGTCATCGAGGTTATGGATCCATGGAAAGAAGTCTTTCAATCATTTGAATCTCGATTGAACCAGATGGAGAACCTACAAGCGTCCTCTTCTAAAGAGCACATCCAAGGGTTAGAAAGGCAGAGACAACTAATGCGACAAGACCTCAACAAGTTCAAACCTTTCTTCAACAAAATGTTTGATCTCCAAAACGACACCAAGTATGTCGTTGAGGTTCTCACATCTCAAATAATAGAAATGGCTATGCCTCACATTACTGTCGATGTTGAAAGACTAAAAGAACAAGATAGTTGCTCAACGTTACTAGGACGAAGAAAATGCAGTCGTTGAGGCTGCTAAACAAACTGAGGCTGATGAAGACAACCTGACCATTAAATAGATGGCACAACAACTAGAAACCTTTATTCCACATAGCTCTCGTTCCACACGTAGGCTGCATCGAAGTGATGATTTTGTTATTGACAATGTCCCTGCTCCATCAAGGGGAAGAGGTCATGGGCGTAACACCGGGGGCCAACCCAGTAGCACATTTATGGACGGGCTGAGAGAGGACATCGAAAAGAGAACTTCAAGAGGGAGACGCTAAAACTCTCTTTTCGTTTTTTCTTTTCATCTCTATGTCATTCAATTATAAACTCATTAAAATACTTTTGTTGAACACTTGATTTTTGACTAAGTGCATTCCATGTTTTAGTTATCAAAACAGAAAAGTCAAATGATGAATATAAATAATGTTTTGATCGATTACAGGTTTTGATAGTTTTAGGTTAAAACAATAAAAAATGGAGAAATTGCTAAGAAATAGATAACGAGCTTTGATAATTTATTATAAACAATCAAAGAGGAAGAAATTGTTATATTAAAGCATCTAATTAACTTAGGATAATTAACCAACGATTATAAAATTACCATGTTTTGAATATTTAGTTTAAATAATCAAAAAGGGAGAAATTGTTAAGTCAAAATAGTTAATCAACTGTTAGTGTTAATTAACTATCATCATATTAATAAGAACTTAATTGTGTCAATTTAATCCTGTGTAGATTTAAAGAAAACAAGAAAGAAAAAGCTTCTTGTATTTTACAAGATCGACATTTTGTAAAAATGATCTGGTAGTTTAGACTTCGGTATTTTATCTAAGAACCTTCGGTAGTTTGTGAAATCGGCATTTTATAAACACATATCCGGTTTATATCAGTTTGACATTTTACAAAACCATCTGGTAGTTTGTGACTTCGGTAGTTTATATAATCGACTTTATATAAATACGCGTTCGGTATTTTGCAAATTGGTATTATGTGAAGACGCATATCCAGTAGTTTGGACTTCGGTATTATATTGAAGCGCAACTGGTTATTTATGTATCGGTTATATATAAGGGACGTGTTCGGTATTTTATAAGTTTGGTATTTTGTGAAAACGTGACCAGTTATTTGTATAATCAGTTTTATACTAAAGTGTATCCCGTCGTTTATGAATTCGGTATTTTCTTGTAAGCACAAGTCCGGTTCTATCTTCTGGTATTATATAACTTCGGTTATATAAGAAGCCCGTCCGGTATTTTATTGAAATCGGTTTTTCAATAATATCAGTATTATATTGGAGCTCTTCTAGTCTTTCCTGCTTCTCATAATTTACCAGCCTCTATACCACATAAGGATGCTTCCGGTAGTTGCAGACGTCAGCTTTATGCATCTCCAACATTTGTTTCTATTTCTACGCAAAGACTGATAAAGATATTTTTGGCAGCAACAAAGTTATGCTAAAAGAACCAAGGACAAGTCAAACCTTCTGAGATATACATTCCTCGAAAATCATAATCCCATTAATGAACATATTCTCTTATTATCATCCAAGTACAGACAAGATCAAAAAGGATCATCCCTGATGTACTATTCTGGATATCAACCAATCAAGATTAAGACATATGTCCTATGAAGCATATATTCATTGAGCAGCAAACATGACCGTTGCAGCTTGCCTACATAAGAAGACTAAGGATAAATTTCTTCACTCCCTTTTGACACAACAAGTTTACAAATCCTTGAACTATCAATTGTCTTCAAAAATCTCTCTCAAGCTCCAAAAAGTCTTATAAGCTTTCAAGTCTATTAGAGTGTTAAAAGTGTATTACAATACTAGTTATTCTATGTGAGTTGGTTAACATTGAAAGTTGACAGAATCTGTTCTTGTTCAATAGTGTGTGTGTGCCAGGAGTTTGAAAACCGGTAATAACTAAGTCCTGGTTATTCGACTAGATTTTTACAAGTGTTGTATTGAAACAAATCTTCTAGTGAATATCCTTCTCAAGGTTGAGAAGAAGGGGTGACATATGAGCTTTTACTCCGAACGTCCATAAACATCTTATGTGTATTGTGTTCCTTTCTATCGCACCTTTCTAATCCTATTGTGTTGCATCAAGTCGAAAAAAATATTTTCGCACTTGATTTTCGTTCAAGAGTTTGTGACGACTTGCGAAGAATAGACACGGATATTAACTTCTAACAGAGTTAATATCAAATAAAGTGCGTGTAAGCGTTCAATATAGTTAGACCATAGTCTCTATCGTTAATGATTGATATAATATATATTATATTATAAATTTAAGAGAGAATTGAGGAGTATATATTTATATAGAATTTATTATGTATAATTTTATTTTATTTTATAATAAAATAAAATTAAAGTACATGTCATTTATCAAAACAAAATTACATGTTTATTCGGAAAATTATATATTATTGATTTGGATTATATACAATAATATGACATTTAAATTCACAATTAATGATATTATAGTTTATTAATTGAATTGTATTATTTATACAAATAATTACCAAAGTGACAATATTTGTTGAAATTCATTCAATAAAATTTTGAATGTTAGTATTGTGTAATTCATGTGATAATATTACTTGATCCAAAGATTGATAATTATTTGACCGAATTACATAAATACTTGTGATGATAAATATGTAATAATTATAAAGTCATATTTATGTGAATAATTAATCTATCCAAAGATATATTTAATTATTTGACATGTCTTATTGTTAATGTTTGATCATTACAACAAAATACTATTAGCAGTTAATATTACTGTCCAAAGACTTGATATTAATGTTGTGTTAAGTATTTTGAGATGGGATAAATCATAATTTGAATTTAATTGTTACTTAATATTATAGTCATGAGCAAGTTACAATTGAATTACATAGAAGTCTGAGGATCTAATTAGACAGAAATCAAAGATTGAGGGATTGAATCACAAAAGAGGATAAACTCTTTTGTCAATTAGTGTTGTGGTATATTCGTAAATAAAAAGACAAATTTGAAATTGACCGAGAAATGTGATTTCCCGTGGGCATTGATTGGCCAATGAGAGATCATTCTCTCCATCCAGCATCAACAATTCACGGTGTTGATGTTATCTCCCTCGTTGTCCCTCAATAACACCTCATCCGCATAAGACTCGGTAAAGTTAGTAGTTCCCTTACTCGATCTGATTGTGGTACTTCTTATAGTTTATCCTTGGCATTCGTCAACAATAAGAATCAAGAAAACACCGATGTGATTCTTCTTTGTTGGTGATTTCGAGCATAGCTTTGTGAATTCACTTTGTCACGATCTCATGATCAATCTATACTATTGGGATCGGCTTCAACAACAACTGGTGGGGTTTGAATATTATTGAATGACTTTCGACTTCTAATTCAGTTTCAACCCTGTTAGAGGTTAAGACTTGTTTCTATTCTCATGACAAATCGTTGCGAGCTCTTGAATCAGATTCAAGTGTGGAATAACTCTCTAGATTTGAAGCATATTGATTCAGTATGAATAAGACAGTAAGAAATGGACACAGAGTTGTTTATGGATGTTCGGAGATAAAAAATCCTACATCACTCCTTTTTTTGTTACTAAAAGGATATACTAGAAGACTTTAACTTGTATAGCCTCTACACAAGTTCGGTCAAAAACCCAGGACTTAAAAATGCATGTTCTGAACTCCTAGTTCTCACTCTGTTGAACGAACACCCTCTATTCAACTTACAACACTTAATATACTTAACAGATATTACAACAACTTCTCACTCAACTTATCTTAATGGAAAGTATAGCGTATAAGAATTATAACCTGGATAGTGAGAGAGTAATCTTTCCGTGAAAGTAGCAGGAAAGACAACCTAAACAACCACCTTCTTCTTTATTAAGTTCCACTTATATATATAACTCACAACCGCATTGCATTCATTGATGGCGTGTTGTAGAGCTCCGCGTGCTGATGTAACATAGCTCTACTTGAGTGTTGTAGCCGCACTTGAGTATCGTAGCCCTACTTGAGTTGGCGTATGACTATTATCTTCTTAGAAGGTTTGTATAATGATACACGACAGTTAATGCAATGGTCGAATCTGAATATTGACATGTGGCATTATTCCGTTGATTATTATGCGTGCTGATGTGACAGTCTGCCGCTTAATGGGCGATGATTAAGGAAGATGAATGGGTGATGCTTCAGTCTTCTATTCAAGCCTAGACGTCTGTTAGCGCTTCTATAAACTAGACTGTCTGTTGAAGCCTAGACCACTATTAGCGCTTCTTCAAAACAGACTATTTATTACAGCCTAGACATTTGCTAGCGCTTCTTCAGACTAGACCGTCTATCTCAGACTAGACCGTCTATCGGAGCCTAGACGTTTGCTAGCACTTCTTCAGACCAGAACGTCTGTTGAAGCCTAGACGTCTACTAGCGCTTCTTTAGACTAGACCGTCTGTTAAAGCCTAGACGTCTGTTGGAGCTTCTTCATTCTAGATGGTCTGTTGAAGTCTAGATGTCTTCTAGCGCTTCTTCAGATCAGACAACCCGTCTGATAAATTTCAGATTCCGTTTGCTCGCGCATTTCTTCAGACTATGTCTACTCGCGCATTTCTTCAGACTACGTCTACTCGCGCACTTCTTCAGACAACCCGTATGTTAAGTTCAGACTCCATCTGCTCGCGCACTTCTTTAGAAAACCTGTCTAATGAAATTCAGACTCCATCTGCTCGCGCACTTCTTTAGAAAACCCGTCTAATGAAGTTAAAAATCCGTCTACTCGCGCACTTCTTTAGACAACCCGTCTAATGAAGTTTAGATTTCATCTGCTCGTGCACTTCTTTAGAAAACTCGTCTAATGAAGTTTATACTTTGTCTGCTCGTGCACTCCTTTAGACAACCCGTCTAGTAAAGTTCAGACTCCGTCTGCTCGTGCACTTCTTTAAACAACTCGTCTAATGAAGTTAAGACTACGTCTTCTCGCGCTCTTCAAACTGTACCTGCATAGAGGCAAATTACACAATTTAGTTTGGTTCAGACCACATCATTAAAACTATGTCGTATTTATTTAAACTTATTCTCTTAAGTTTATTATTATTTTTACATAATTAATTTTTCTTTTTTTAATTAATTTTTCCTTTTCTTTATTTAACTTAATCTAACATATACAATCACAAAGAGGACAAAGCTCGTGATTCTCTCTCCTTATTAACCTCGAGAACTGAGAAGATTCACCTCAACTACAGTAGTATTTTCCAATGTGATCAGGACAAAGAGTTTCAAATTCATGTTCTTGAGAACTATGGCTCTTATAGGACTTGAGAGATCAAATTATTCGTTAAAGAGGTTTTAATACAATGATTTCAGAGCTAATGTTTGAAGTGGTCGATTAACAGATTAAGGATTAGTTTAACTTATAATCAAACCTATAACTAGAATCGAAATGTTAACCAAACTTAATCGATCACCTAAGCAATTAAACATGAGAAAATATCTGATTGAATGATACGAACACTGATATTATCTTGAACAATGACTCTCAATTAGTAAAACTAAAGAACTGTGGCTTAAAAGCCTTACAAAACTTGTTGAAATTTCCTAAGAGGGATAAAATAAAAGAGGTAGTAGTGATCTTGGATGCTTCTGATGACGTAGTGAATCTCTAGCGAAGACGTTTTCTTGGAACTCGAGCAGTTGTAGCTAGAAGCTGTTACAGACACTCTCTTTTTAGATATTGGTGAAATGAGGAATTGGGTTGCTTCTTTGTGCCATTAAAGCTTTTTGGAAATCCCATTATAAGGCTTACAACTTTAAAGTTGTAAGCTTAGTGACTTAACAAGTGGTGTGTCTCGTGCCATTTGAAGATTAAGAAAAACACCAACTGTAATATCTAAACATTTACCCACCAATTTATAAATTTAAAACAATTATGTTAATTTATTTTTGAATAAGTAAAATCAAAATAATTAACTCTAAGTCCGAAACCCAATTAATTAAACTAATTATTTTGATAATTAAAGCCTAATAATTAAGGAAAATTGTCAAAACAAATAAATAAAATTATTTGGAATAAATATTGTACTTATTTTATCTTAAAATAATTTTAGAAAAATTAAGAGATTAAAATAAATAATTTAAGATGAAATAAGGTACACATTTCGTTACCCACAATTATTTATATATTCTTAAAATATACAAACAAAAAAATAAATTGGAAAAATATTTGTCATATTTATTTTAATATTTTGTGTAATTAAAAATATCAAAAATAAATACAGAAGGGTGAAAGAAAATTCTATTTTAAATAAACCCTTAAGATTTTAAAATAAAAATAAATTTGCAATTCGGTATAACCGAAATCTAAGAAGAATCCAACATTTGAAACCGCGTCCATTGGATAGGTGCTGAATTTTCATTTAATGCCCTAGACTTGCCTATGTAGCCCGCTGTAGCCAAAGGCGCACACATACGCGAAGAAGACGATCGGCTAACGTATGTTAGCCGAGAAGCAAACGGAACACCTAAACACCAGCGACGCTTGACAGAAAGTCTCATGAACGCCAAAACGCGTTAGAAACGGTGTTGTTTTAACCGCCACCATCTCCTTCGTCGTGATCGCCAAAGAGATAAGCATGTAGTCCCACATTTGATTTTTCAAAGATAGAACTTTCTCCATAGTCAAACAAATCGGTTGATTCAAAATGTGAAATGATCACCCTACCACGGTTATCATTTTCCCTACATCAATAGGGATGATTCATCCCTATTCGAGTAAGTGGGATGAAGAAAAGCCAAAACACCTTTAATGGATTTTGGTTAATTCGATCCACTTGAAGCATCCACCGACATCGAACAACTATAAATAGCCTCCCTTAATATTTCCGAAGCCAAGAGATAAAATCTCAAGACCTAAATAAAAATAATGAATCCGCCATTAAAGCTCAAATTTCGGATTTTTTGAAAATTATGTTTAAGGCTATAAAGCTTGGATCTAAGCATCGAAAAAGTTTTTCAAAGGTTTAAGGAGTGTTCTCCACTCCTTGGTAAGCTTCCAATCATCCTTTAATTAATAATTCCAGTTTGAAATAGAAATTTTATATTTTAGTTTTCATAAGCTTGTACGTTGCCTAGTTCTTAAATTTTATGGTTGGAAATCGATCTTATGGTCATTTATGATATTTTAGTGAAAGCTAGAACTGATTCATCGATCTTAAAAAGAAAACCACAAATTTGAATTTAAAAAAATCAAAAAAATACGTTTATTTTTCTTGGGATAATCTTTGAAGTTCACAGCCCAAAAGGTTTCCCAGCATGATTGTAATGATGTCGGGCAACTCTTAGGATCATGTTTGATCCATCCCGATCATGTTTGATCAAAATCAAAATTTTCAAAATAATTGAATTTATTTTTCTTGAATTGGTCCAAACGAACAACTAGTGTTCTTGTTTTGGTATAACAAATTTATTGGCTAACTCCTTTCACCTCAGAACAATTTTAAAACTAAAAACTTGATTTTTTGCTACAAATTGTTTGGAATGAATTGATCATCATCCAGGTCGATTGATACCTAAGGGTGATGTTCTAAATAGTCTTTGGAGGTTTGTAAATCTACCCATGCCTTTGGATCGAAAAATTTAAACCTCTACTAAAATTGAAACACCTGCAATTTATATGTTCTTGAGTATCGGTAGGTCTGACCGGGACTGAGAGGTCCGACCAAGGATTTTTACATCCAAGACCGAGAGGTCCAACCCTTGGCCGAGAGTTCTAATTTAGGACCAAGGAATCTCGACCCCCAATCGATAATTTTTAAACCTAGGACCGAGAGATCTAATTTAGGACTGAGGAATCTTGACCCCCGACCGATAATTCTTGAACCTAGAATTTATTAAAAAAATCAAATTATTATTTGATTATCGTAAATCTCTAAATTATTCAAATTTAAACAAAATTAATTATTTTTATTACTAATTTTAGAAAGATGTCAGGAATTATTTAAAATATTTTAAAATAATATTTTATTTTAAAAAGATTCTTTATACGTAAACCGAGGTTGAAATTCTTGAACTTCGAGCTTTTTCGCAAAAACAAAAGGGTTTTTCTGGGGTTTACAACTTTCTAGTGACTCTGTTGGAAATTAAATATTTAACTTGAAAACATAAACTTTGATTTTTGAAATATTTCTATCATGCTTTCAACCTAAAAGGATTGTCTTGAAAGATACAACACCTAAGAGACGCATAGGTTTTACCGTATTTAAAAGCCTTTACATGTAAAGGGTATATCACCCACTTCTTACTTGCAAAGAAGTACACGACTAGGATCAATACTTCTACACCTATGTACAATGAATGTCAATGAGGAATGACAACTTGTTACAAAACGAGAGATGTTGCGAAAGGAAAACTAGAATGCACGAGATCTACTCCACCCTTAGGCGATTAGTGGTCCAATAGGCCGTAGGCATTATAGAACTAGGGGAAAATTCTCAATTGACTTGATATTTCCTGGTTTATGGTGGCGGTTTTACCCTCTCCACTATCGATGAATGATACTCTCTTATGATTCTCCTTGGCACAAAAAAATTGGATACTATCACCAAACCGATTGTTTATTGTGCCTAGACAAAAAAAACTCGTCACTACAACCCTTACGTGATTACTATATATGTAATATATGTATGCATCTATAGTCTAAGTGAGCATCTCGAACATTTTCCTTGTTTTCAAAACAAAACGCATTTTTTTAAATGTTTTGAATTTTCAATCATAGGCGATGTCCATGTTGAAGGATATTGCATTGGTCCCATGAATTGATAATTTTCACGCAAACGAGTAGAAATATCGATCATATGGCCTTATTCCCATCTGGAGGTTCATAAACTTTAAGATGAATTCTACCTTCATGATGGATATGAAAAGAAGATGGAACCCCTTAAAATAGGCCTACTACATGGGAGAAAGGAACATATGCCTGACCATAGAAACATTATGAGCTATCCTAATGATGGACAATAAGAATATTATACATCTGAAACAATTTATAGAATCAATGTCCCTAAGGAAGCTATTTTAAGAGGAATACAAATACTCTAAAGTAACATCCCATACTATCCTCGTAAAGACATATATCGACTTCCAAACATAGACCAAGATGGAAGTAAGTGATGGAGAAATTTCTTTAACTTTAGGATCATCCATGATAACAATGATGATCCTGCTAGCTCATTTCTTCCTAATACTAGTGGATGACAAGCAATCCTCCAAAATCTATTAGGTAGAATCCCACATGCGTAGGGGAAACAAAGACCCCTCAAGTATCGTCTTGGCTGAAATGCTGAGGATTTGAATGACTCGTTCTTAACATTTACTGTAGCCAAAGAGGCTCACTTCTCATTTCTACATCTAATTACATGACAAACTAGGATGTATGCTGCCAATATGTCCTGAAACATCATGTTCCATTCTCTTCAGTATCAAAGAATGAAGGAAGTTTCGCTTGTACCTCTTGTACAAAGTGATGACAAAATTACGAAAATTCTTCCATAGTATCCCATCAAGAAAATGACATTCTTGAAGGACGACAAACCCATGATTACACCCATAGCATGTTCAAGAAATTCATCTATAGCTTCATAGAGGTTGCTTTTGCTATAGACAGGCCAATCGACCACAAGGCCTATGTGGGATATCTAAAGAAATGGCACAACGTCTTCCAAATGAATATCCTAGAAAAGCGAGGAAGTATCTAGTGTGGGAAGAGGCTATAGTTGGACTTAAACTTGTGACCTCTCTCAAAAAGTTTTCCCTTTTAGACTCTCTCTTTAAAAATATCAACAAGAGAGTTTTGTCTGTAACAAACTTAACGATTATGTTTTATACAACTACTCTATGTTTGCTTTTTGAATCACAAAGGAGATGCTCACTCTCTAGTATTCATCTTATGTGCCTTTTGCATTGTATTGTACTTTGTTACAACTGCAAACTCTCACCTATATCTTTTCACAACAGTGTACGACTACGACAGTTGACATGACCCCTAGATAGAGAGTCACAAATAACTCCTTGTACCGGAAATGGTCTCTACGATCGAATTTATGTTTTGAAATCATCTCACAAGTGACAAAATTCATCCAAACTAGCATGATCGATAGATATGTAGTTCCTCAGGCCCTGATTTCAAACAATGATCGACACTTCTAAGTAAAAGTGTTGCAATTCCTCGACGAGTTAAAGATCGAGCATCACAAATCATCGCTCTATAGATCCCAAACCAATTGTGCGATTAAAGTGACAAACAAAAACGTGATTGGGATGATCAAGAAGATGTTCAACACGTATAAGGACTTGCAAGAAACTATCATACGTCTTATGGGGATATCGTACAACCGCTCGAACTTTGACGGACGAAATTCTCTACTCCTTAGTTTACTGCATGGACGACGTACAACCTATCGAAATCGAGATTCTACCCTTAATAATACTCTTATAGAGTCACATCATTGAAGAGGACTAGATAAAATCTCGATAT
The DNA here is from genome assembly GCF_907164915.1 of Impatiens glandulifera. NCBI lineage: Eukaryota > Viridiplantae > Streptophyta > Magnoliopsida > Ericales > Balsaminaceae > Impatiens > Impatiens glandulifera. The sequence continues at coordinate 45,901 of NW_025919260.1, forward strand.
GACTAACTAACGCTATTGGAGAACAAGAGGTTAAATGCTTTTTGTAAAACTAAACCTAAAAAAACACATGGCCGACACCTTCAATAGAAAGGTAAAACCTAGAAACCTTAAAGAATGTGATATAGTTCTAAAATCAACTCGGGAACTCCTATACCCTGGGGCAAGTCTCGACCCCAATGGGAAGGACCCTTCCTAGTTATAAAAATCATCTATAGAGTAGTTGTCCGCCTATCTAATTTAAAAGGAGAATAGTTTATTGCACCAAGAAATCTTGATGCGCTTAAAAGATATTTTGTATAATATCAAGCTACGCATAGAACGGATTACAGTTTGACCTAGAAAGAAGCTTATTTCAACCAAATTTAATCCCAAATTTTGTATAACTTTTAACATGGACATATGACTCATATCAGAACTATGGAGACTTGATTATTCTCATACAAAAAAACAAAGAAGAGAAGATACGTAGGCAACCTGCATGTTTGCGGTCCCGATCTCACATAAATAAATAAAACTGCAATCCCTTTCTCAAGAAAAAGAAAAAATCTTTGGAGAAAGGACGAAAACATTGATCTCATTCTAGAGTCGATGTGTCAGATTTTAGGAAACAAGTAGGGGAAAAAGCTAAGAACATCGCTTCCATTCGAGTAATATTCTCAAAAACAAAATGAAGATTTCACAATGACTTGATTTAAGAGATATCGGTCATAAGCTCTTTTTTGTTTGAGGCAATTATCCGAAGAGTAACCTTCCCGCGAAGGTTTTTGAAGAAACAATTGGAATAAACCCCTTAAAACCAAGGCCTAGAGCCCCAAATTGAGAAATGACACCTCATCATTACTTTTGTTAAAGAAAGAGAGGTTTGAAACTCGATGTTGTGTGAAAAAAAAAAACAAAAAAAAATGAAAATTTCAAAATGAGAACTAGAATAAATCCCAAAGTCTCTAAAAAAATAAAAAATATTTTTGTGTTGGTTGACGTATTGAAATCACCATTTGTGCTAACTTAGACTCTAATTATGATTGCTACTGTAAGAGCAGAATGTACCGATAGATATACCCCGAAAATGAAAATTTTAAGCGATTCAAGAGGTTGAGGTATTAAAATCACCATATGTTGCTCACAAGTCTCTAGTCTTGATTGCTACGACAAGGACAAAGATTTACCGATTGTACTAGATATACCTATGAGTCAACAAAAGAAAAAAAGAGAAAATTGTAAAATGAAAACTTAAAGAAAAAAATCAATAGACCTCTATAATATGTGTTTTTATAATAAGTGAACTTTTAAGAAATAGGGTTCAGGGCCGAGCAATCAAAAATAAGTTGCACTCTTTTATCAGGTCATCAAAGTTTTGACTATCTTCTTTGATGGTTATGATTATGGATAATTGTTTATACATGAGATCGAATTAATAGTTGAAATCTAAAAAGTTGAGGAAAAAGAAATATTATTCCATAATGAAATAAAATTCATCACAAAGGACGAAAAATATGTTCAAAGCCTTTCCTTGAATACGTGTTTAATCCGAAAACGTCATGATTCATTTAAAAGGATCAAGGTTCATTCCAATCTCGGAAAAAAAATTGAAAAATGATAAGAATTGAGGAACAAAAGTTTGTTCATTTATCCAAAGACATAAGTCATCTGTTCATAAATAAGACCTTAAATGCGCCCACGAATTTTAAAATTAGTTGTGAAGGTCATTTTGGAAAAAGAAAGGGAAAAATATTATGTTGAAATAATCCCTTAAAAGGAATAGAGCCACGACCGAAACTGCTAAAGAAAAATAGAGTCTCCCAAACCCTATATATTGATAGGTGTGTGAGATCGTTTGTACACAATCCCAGTTTAAACTCTAATTATAGTTAAGTATCCTAAACTCCATCTATCGATAAGTACGTGAGATCATTCATACACGATCCCTTTTTAAACCCTAATTGTAGTTAGGTATCTAAACCCTATCTATAGATAGGTGCGATAGATCATTTGTATATGATTCCGCTAAAAACCCTAATAGTAGTTAGGTATTTAAACCCTATCTGTCAATATGTACGAGAAATCGTTCGTACACGATTCCGATATAAGCCTTGTTTGTTAACATCATAAAGATCATTTGTAAGATGATCCGTTACAATCTTATTTGTCGATAAGGACTTTAGATCATACGAACATGATCTAGTGAAAATCCTATATGTCAGTAGGTCGAGACATTGTTTGTATACAATTCCGCTAGAAACCCTATTTATTAAAGGTGCAATAATCGTTCGTACATGATTCCGTCTGAAAATTTATATGTCCATAGGTCGAAACATCATTTGTATATGATTCCACTAGAAACTCTAATTGTTGATAGGTGTTCTAATTCTTCGTACATTGTTTTGTCTGAAAACCTATTTGTCGATAGGACAAGATATCATTTGTATATGATTCCAATAAAAACCTTATATGTTGATAGGTGCGTTAATCGTTCGTACACGATTCTGTCTGAAAACCCTATATGTTGATAGGTCGAGACATTATTTGTATACAATTCCGTTAAAAATCCTATCAATTGATAGGTCGAGACATTATTTGTATACAATTCTGTTAAGAAACCCTATCAGTTCATAGGCCGAGACATTGTTTGAGAATAAAGACGGGGGTCTGGCGATTGATGAAGGCTTAGGAAAAACAGTTTGAAAGAAATCTTGTTAGGGATTTCATTCACTTTTTATTTTACGCAAACCCTTGTAAACACTTGAAACAGAATCAAGTGCAGAAATGTTTACTTAGGCTTGAAGCTTAGGATCAAGAATGGGAAGATGACACACAAGAAGAACACATCAGTTTGTTTATGGATGTTCGGAGAAAACTCTCCTACGTCACCCCTTCTTCCAACCACCGGAAGGATTCACTATAATATGCTTTGAATCAAATACAGTTTGCACGAATAGCTCACTGTTCTATAGACTCTGTTCAACTTACAATATGATGAAGAATATCACTCAGCTAAAACGATTCTTTGATTCTAACCCTCTCTTGATAAACACACAGTAAAGAAATAAAGTAGCTAACAGTTTAATAATATCTGAGTATCAAAATAATAGATTGATCGTTCGGCTTGTTCACTCAAAGTTCTAGTTGTTCGTCCGTTGTCCTTGAGATTCTTTAAGTAATGAACGGGTACCAACGGTTGAATCTTCATAATGACACGTGGAGAGCTTCCATTGGAATACCTCCATAGTACACAAAAAATTCTGAATACAAGGATCGTGGCTATACACAATAGGTAGTGCGCCGAATATTCTTCAGAAATGTACCTGAAAAACAAGTAGTGTGAAGGATATTCGCTTATGTGGCATTGGTTGATTGGTTGCAGCTGGTTGTCGTACAGATCTTTATTAGAAAGTAGAGCATGAGTAAGGTACAACTAGAGCACGTGGGTAGGCGGATGCTAGCTTCAAGCAACTGCTTAAGCAAGGCATTAAACGTATTTGAATTAGACGACATCGTCTAATGAAATAAAACGTCCCCGTCTAGTAACAGGATCCATTAGACCACCTGGTCTAATGGGATTAGAGTTCACGTCTAATTACAATCACTTTAGACTAATCTGAAGGAGTTAGACTACACGTCTAACTTTCACCAGTTAGACTGCACATCTAACTTTCACCAGTTAGAGTACACATCTAACTTTCATCATTCCATTAGACTCAACGTCTAATTACGGTTCTACTTCAGACTAGTCTGAAGGAGTTAGACTGCACGTCTAACCTTTACCTGTTAGACTACACGTCTAACTCTTTCCATTAGACTTCACGTCTAACTCCACGTCTAATTACGAATCCCTTCAGACTAATCTGAAGGAGTTAGACTGCACGTCTAACCTTCACCTTTTATTAGACTGCACGTCTTACTCCACGAGTTAGACTGCACGTCTAATTACGAATCCCTTCAGACTAATCTGAAGGAGTTAGATTGTACATCTAACCTTCACCTTTCATTAGACTGCACGTCTAATTACGAATTTCTTCAGACTAATCTGAAGGACTTAGACTGCACGTCTAACTTCGTGCATATAAAGCTTAATCGGTCTAATGAACCTCATTAGAACCATGTCTAATAAAGCCTGATTTCGATACACCTGCATCAAGATTAATTAGATGCATAGATAATCCATTAATCATCAAAATTTCAATAGTCAAACTATTTCAACACTTAGTCAAAATAATTTGACCCAACAGTTTGTATACAATTCTGTTAAGAAACCCTATTTGTCAATAGGTCGAGACATTATTTGTATGTGGTTCAATTAGAAACCCTATATGATATGTACGTTAATCGTTTGTACACGATTCCATTTGAAAACCCTATCTATCGATAGGTCGAGACATCGTTTATATATGATTATGTAAAAACTATATCTCTCGATAGGTATCTCCTCTCTCAACATCACTAAAACCAAATATCTCAAGACAAAAACCCTATCGTCTGAATATGTATCCAAACCCTATCGTACGAATAGGTATCCAAACCCTATCTCTTGATAGGTACCCTAATCAAAAATCCTATTTTTCAATAGGTGTTTTCCTTCTAATTTATAAACACGAAAACCTATATGTTGATAGTACTACGGTCATTTATACATGCTTGTCTTCATTCTTACCTATGAGTGACCTTTGTGGTAAGTTCATCAGTTTCCGCGACAAACCTATTTGTGGATAGTACCCTAATCATATGTATATGATCGTTCAACGCATTATTTGTTAGCAAACCCCATAAGTAAGCTTGTTAGCTTTCACCAAGACTTATATATTGATAGTCTCGCGATCATACACTTATGATCACCCTTAATATTACTTGTCAGTAACCCATATCAAAGTTACTAAAACATTCATGTTCCCATCATATCTCATGACATTAACCTTAGCTATTTATACATTACTAAATCTTGAATAATTGTTGATATTTATAATATAAAGGAATTGATGTTTCAATACATATGTTTATCTTTATCCCATAGATTTTATGGATACTTTGTTAAGATCTATAAAATATGAATCCTCAATAATTATCCTTTTTGGATAATCATCAAAGAAAGATTTCTAAAGCAACGCTTGAAAGCACCTCGAGGAATTTCTATATACATCATCACCAGGTCACCCCAATATCAGCACGCTACATGTTTTATCTTTCTAAACGCCCTCATTATAAATTGGACAAGTTAAACTACTGTTAGATTTCATACTCGTATCTACGTTTTCTAAACCAATTTTTGTATTCAAACTCGATTCGAGAGGGGCACTCTATAATTACAAAAAATCTACACACCAATTTATAAATTTAAAATAATTATTTTGATTTATGTTGAATAAATAAAATCAAAATAATTAACCCCAAGGCCAAAACCCCATTTAAAACAATTAATTAAACGAATTATTGTGATAATTAAAGCTTAATTAATTAAGGAAAATTACCAAAACAAAAAGAATGAAATTATTTGGGATAAATGATGTACTCATTTTATCTTAAAATAATTTTAGAAAAATCAATGGATTAAAATAAATAATTTATGATGAAATGAGATACCCATTTCATCCCCCAAAATTATTTATTTAACCCTAAAATATACAATAATTTAAATAAATTGGCAAAATATTTGTCATACATATTTTAATATTTTGTGTATTTAAAAAGATCAAAATTAAAGCCTAAAGAGTGAAAGAATAATCAATTTCAAATAAACCTAAAGGTTTTAAAATAAAAACAAATTAGCAATCCAGTGTCGCTAAAATACGGAAGAAATCCTACAGCCGGAATCACATAAATCAGATAGGCACTGTATTTCATTCAACGCACTAGAAGAGCCCGCGTAGCCCGCTGCAGCCAAAAGCGTGCGCATACGCGAAGTAGACGATTGGCTAACGCTTGTTAGCCGAGAAGCAGACGGAACGTCCGACGCCAACAACACTTGACAAACCGTTGTCAGAACGCCTCACGATGTCAAAATGCGCTCTAAACGACGTCGTTTTTACCACCATCGTCTCCTTTGTTGCGATCGTTGGAGAGATAAGCATGAAGACCCATATTTGATTTTCAAAGATGGAACTTTTTCCGCAGTCAACCAAATCGGGTAATTCAATATTTTAAATGATCATCCTACCATGGTGATCATTTCCCCGACATCAATAGGGATGATTCATCCCTATTTTGATAAGTAAGATGAAGAACAACCAAAATGTCATTAATGGCTTTTAGCTGATTCGATCCACTTTTAGCCTCCACCGATCTTAGACAATTATAAATAGACACCCTCAACATTTCTGAAGCCAAGAGATAACATCTCAAGCCCTGAATTGAAAAAATCAATCATCCGCCATTAAAGTTCAAAGTTTCAAATTTTTGGAAATTTCTATTTAAGACTCTAAAGCTTGGATCCAGACATTCTAAAAGCTTCCCTAAGGTCTATGGAGTGTTCTCCAATCCTTGGTAAGCTTCCAATCATCCTTTAATTCATACTTCTAGTTTGAAATTGAATTTTTTATATTTCAATTTTCATAAAATTGTATGCTTTTTGGTCTTGGATGGTTGGAAATCGAACTTATGATCATTTATGAGCTTTCTGTGAAAGCTAGAACTAATCAGTTGGTCTTAAAAATAAAAACCCAAATTTGAATTAAAAAACGGTTCTTGGGATAATCTTTGAATATCACGACCCAAAAAGCTTCCGAACGTGATTGTAATGATTTTGGGAAAGTGTTTGGATCATGTTTGATCCATCCCAATCATATTTGATCAAAATCAAAATTTTCAAAATAATTGAATTTTTTAGTTCTTGAATTTGTCCAAACAAACCGACAGTGTTCTTGTTTTGGTATCAATCAAGTATATAAGGTATAAGGAAGCTTTTTGATAGCTCCTTTCACCTCAAAAAAACATTAAAACCAAAAACCCAAATTTTGACTACAAACTGTTTTGAATGAATTGATCATAACCCATGCAAATTGTTACATATGGGTGATGTACAAAATGTTCTTGGGAGCTTTATGAAGCTACCTAGGCCCTTGGATCGAAGAATCCATGCTTCTATCATAATTGTAAAACCTGCAATTTTGATGTTCTTGAGGACCGGTAGGTCTGATCGAGGACCGAGAGGTCCGATAAAAAAATCTTAACCCATGACCGAAAGGTTCGACCGAGAATTTCGATAGGACCGACAGGTCTGACCAATATGCTTCAGCTAGGACCAAGATGTCCAACCAGTGTTCTTTATCTAGAATCGAGAAGTCAGACCGAGGATATTTATATCCAGGACCGAGAGGTCCAACTCATGATTGAGAGTTCTAACCTAGGACCGAGGAATCTCGACCTCTAACCGCGAATTCCCGAATCCAGGACCGAGGAATCTCGACATCGGACCAATAATTCCCGAACTTAGGACCGAGAGGTTCGATCGAGGGTTTTTATACCCCAAACGAGGGTTTCAACCAAGGACCTAAAGCCTTAACACCTTGATTGAGAAACTTTGGCACCCCGACCGAAAATCTCAAGATCTGACCGAGAGGATCCTCAACTCGGACCGAGGTTTCTTCGACCCCGACTGATGAAAACAAACATATGACCTAGGACACCGGTCTTAAGGCCTGTTTGGTTCCCATTTTCAAAATCTAAAATTAATTTTGTAAATTTATAATCTCAAACCATTTTTTAAAAATCCTGAAAAATTAGAAAATGATTTCAAAATATTTTTTGGATATGTCCACACAAAAAAAATATATTTTTTAGGATTTAAAGGAGAAATAGAATGACACCACACAGCCATGGCCCCCCGCTTAAACTTAAAACGCTTCCACATGGAATCAAACCCATGACCTTATGATCTCTTAAACAACTCTTAAGTGATCATCAACAACAGGTACCACCATCAAAATAATTTTTTTACAATTCATTAAATAACGCACAAACCTTATACATGTTTAGGACCGGAAGAATAATCGGTAAAAATAAAATATTATACAAACGATTTTCAAAAGCGAAAATTTATATGTAGAGACTGTTTTTAAAACGGGTATGGAGGATGAAACGCAAAAGACTTTTCCCAAGTATTACCAAACTATAACTAAAAGAAACTCTAGTCAATACGTTTATATACGTATGCCATTTTTATTGATTTTCATAAATCAATTGGTGACTCTGTTTTCAAATAAATAATCTTCTTTAAATTAATTAAACAAATTAATTATGTTTAATTAATTTAAACAAAGATTTCATAAAAATATCTAATTTTTATTTGATTTTTGCAAATCCCCGTATTATTCAAATTTCAACAAAATGAATTATTTTTATAATTAATTTTAAAAACCTGTAAGGAATTATTCGAAATCTTTTAAAATAATATTTTATATTAAAAATATTCTTGACACACGAATCAATGTTGAAATTCTCGAACCTCGAGTTTTTCTGTGGAACAAAAAATGAAGGATTTTGCGAGAATTACACTAACAATTGGTATTCTTCATTTCGGCTGAATAGGCAGCGAACTTTAAGCGAATCTCCTGATCGACTCAAGTCAAGTTAGATGTTGAATTTAATACCATTATAAAGGTATGCTTAAGGGGTTACACTTTCGAAAATAAATTCATTGAACGAGATGGATTGTAGCTACTTCAATCTCTTGATGAACATAAATTGTTCATTTTGAACTTACTTGGCTATGGGAGACCTAGAGTGGGTTATAGGTCGGTTTGTGCTTGATACAAGGTACCAAGAGAAAGGTAAGATAAAAAAATTTATTGGAAGCTCATGGACTCAAAATTATTGAGTGTGGCCAAAGTTATGGCCGTGGGAAGTTGAGCTTATCTTCAATTGGGTTTTGGGCTTGGAGTGTGAGCATGCCTTGACTTGTACAAGAACTTGCAATCTTTTAATTTCTAATGAAGATGTTAGACTGTGACATTTTCCAGCAGTTTCAAGATGATCAAACTTCTTACCAGGGTTGTTCTATGCCATTAAATCGGGCTAAGTGTTAGCTATCCGCACAAGATTGAATCAATAATTTTATAACATTACAACTCCTTGAATTAATTTTTGAGTGCACAAATATCACTCCAACATCAAGCTTATATGTATGTCTTCTATTGAAGCTTTCAAATTTCAACAAAAGGGCTAAAGGCTATTTGATTCAAATTTTCACAAATAAAGTCTTCTATGATTTTAAACGAGATCTTAAAGCTTTGTTGCTTTTAGATTTATTTTATTTCTTTGACTTGAATGTTTCAAAAGTGGAAATATGTGATTTATCTTCTAAGAGGTGTAATATTTTTCAAGGTGAAGAATGATGGTGTATGTGGCTAATATATATACGTTAATTAAAAATTGGAAAAAATAATGAAAAGAAAGTTGTGTGCTTATTAGTGTTACAGATTATGGAAGATAGCTGATGGAACCTATAAAGGGTTTGGTAATTAAAGTGGGTGGTTTTAATGTTTTTTCAAGAATGGTGTCAATTGAAATATTTGGACAAAAGACGGATTTCAATTTGCACCAAGCCTTATAACTAAGTTTTGTTTGGCAATCTCTGGCATAGTGCAAGTACAAAGTCATCAAGTGAGGGTTGATGCCTCAAAAGTTTTACCAAGAATGATGATTTTAAGTGTTATGAAAACTATCACCAGAAGAATTAAAAGTAAAAATATAGCAATCATAATGGATGTAGAACAATATCGTAAAAATAAAGAATAAACAGAATAACGACACAAGAGATTTACCTAGGTTCGGACCAACAATGTCCTACGTCCTACTTTAAGAGAATCAATTCAATAGAGTTATAATTAAAAATTCTAACTCTCTGTATGTTCTAGGTTTAGTCTCACCACTCTACAACTTTTTTTACAAAGTAAATATATATAGGCTTTTAGAATTCATAATTAGGAAAGAATCATTCTCTATATATATTATATTATATAATATAAAATATATATATTCTTTCCCTTTTGGAATATATCATTCTCTTTCCATATAATATAATATATATGGATTTTTTCCTTCTTTTGTACCTAACATTGAGGCACACTAAATTGGGTCTCAAAACCCTATGCCTAATTTCATAAATCTCCACATTACCTCTATGTCCATTGTCAAACGAATGAGCATCATCACTAAGAACATCTTAGAATCGATCCTCATACTTCTCCGATTATGTTCCAAACTTTGTGACGTGAATCAAGTCGCAACATTTTCGAAACTTGATTCTCATCACTACCTTCGTGTCCATATCTACAGGATTTTCATCTATGTGAATCTTCACCACAACTACATCTACACTCGCTATGACATCTAGAATGTAGTGAAGTCGAATGTCGGTGTATTTTGTGCGCTTGTGAAACATTGACTTCTTGGACAAGTGTATGGCGCTTTAGTTATCGCAAAACAGCTCCATCTTATCATGCTTCACCCCAAATTCACCCACGAGACCCTTCAATCAAAGTGCCTCCTTGACTCCCTCCGTCATAGCGATATACTCGTCTTTTGTTGTTGAAAGTGAAAGTACGGATTGTAATTTTGCCTTCCAACTTACTGGGCATCCAAATAGGGTAAACACATATCCCATTAGGGACCTTCTCTTTTCCAAGTCACCTGAAAAATCAACATCAACATATTCTCTCAACTTATCATCACCTACACCCGCCCGTTTAAAACAAAGACCGACATCTAAGGATCCCTTAACGTAACGGAGAACTCACTTTGTCGCCTCCCAATGTTCTTTCCCCAAGTTTTCTATAAAGAGACTAACAAGACTAACTGCATAAGCAAGATAGGGTCGCGTACATACCATGGCATACATTAGGCTCCCGATGGCACTCACATATGGGGTGTTTTCCATTCTCACATTTTCCTCATCGGTACTCGGTGATATCTTTGAGGACAGTTTGAAATGAGTGGCTAACGGCGTTTGAACTACCTTGGCATTAGACATTCTGAACTCGGCAACCATTTTTTAGAGATAGTCGCTTTGTGACAAGAACAGGGAGTCTTTCTCCCGATCCCGCTCAATCACCATCCCCATAATTTTCTTTGTCGGCCCTATATCCTTCATCTCGAACTCACTCCCTAACAAACTCTTGACTTTGCAAACCTTTTCCTTGTTTCTTGATATGATCAACATATCAACCACATATAATAATAGGAAGACCCCGCAACCATCAACTCACTTGACATAGACACAATTATCAAAATTGCTCTTCAAGAAATCCTTACAAACCATGAACTCATCAAAGCGCAAATACCATTGTCTTGGGGATTGTTTCAAACCATAAAACGAGCATTTAAGGACACATACCTTGCCTTCATCACCGGGTTTAATGAACCCCTCGGGTTGCATCATGAGGATCTTCTCCTCCAAGTTCCCATAAAGAAATGTCGTCTTCACGTCTATTTGCTCGAGCTCCAAGTCAAACTGATTCACTAGAGCGAGAAACACGTGAATGGACATGTGATTCACTACTGGAGAGTATATGTCGTTAAATTCGACCCCTTCGCGTTGTGTGAAGCCCTTAGCTACCAATATCGCCTTAAACCTTGGCCTTTTACTACCCTCTACACCTTCTTTGCACTTGAACACCCATTTGAACCAACCACCCTCTGATTCTTGGGTTTGTTCACCAATTCTCATGTCTCGTTTTTGTTAAACAATGACATCTCCTTTGCCATAGCACGCTTCCATTAAGTTCTCTCTTTGCTCTTAAACACTTCTCTAAACGATTTTGGTTCTAAATCGTGTATCTCATCAGCCACAAGTAATGTAAAGGCTACCAAATCGGAGTAGCCAAATATCTTCGGAGCTCGGGTTGTCCTACGGTCTTTATCTCGTACTAACTGGTATGAGTTAAGGTTCTCTTCCGGATCCATACCTTCCTCCTCTACCTCACCGTCTATTTCATCCTCGTCACTAGCCTCCTCTATGTTTACCGATTCTTTAGTAATCCCTCCTAGGAACTCCATCTTAAATGTAGTCCTCTCTCTAGCGACTTCTCCAGCTTAGACTGACTGTGTTGCTCCATAATAGAACTTGGTTTCCTTAAAGACCACATCATGGCTAATGATACATTTGGACATTTCTCCGTCCATATAAAAGAGTTTCCAACTCTTTACTCCATCAGGATATCCAGCGAACATACACTTCTTCGCTCTCAGATCAAGCTTTCCATCCTAATGGTGCATGTAAGCCACACACCCAAATACCTTAAGGTTGTCGAGTTTTGGAGGAGCATTATTTCAAACTTCTTCTAGTGTCTTGCATTCCAATACCGTCGATGAACAACGATTGATGATAATCCGTAGTGTTAAAACCAATTTAGTACACTAGTCTCAAATAACATACACCGGACACGCTCAAGTAGCGTTCTGTTCATTCGCTCCGCCGAGCCATTCAGTTGTGGTGTTTGTCGGACGGTTTTGTGACGAACCATTACTTCTTCCTTGATGATCTAATTGAAGTCCTCGCCTAGGTATTCCAACCAATTATCTGTTAGGAGCTTTTTAACCTTCTTCCTGGTCTGAGTCTCTACCATCTTCTTCCACTCATTGAATTTAGCAAATGCCTCATCCTTGTGCTTCAAGATGTATACCCAAACCTTGCACAAAAAATCATCAATAAAGGTGATAAAATACTGACCTCCACCTAGAGTTGTAGTCATTTATGGCCCCCACAAGTCTAAGTGAACATAACTAAGTGTCTTTTGTGTCACCTCAACTTATTGCCCAAACTTCACCCTCGTAGCTTTATCGTATATGCAGTTCTCGCAAAACTCCAAATCATCAAGTTTCTCCTTCCCAAAATATCATCTTTTACTCAACTCCTTCAAACCCTTCTCACTCACATGTCCCAATCTTTTATCCCATAGACTTGTGGACGATACATCTCGAGGTTCTACCACTACCACCATATCACCAACTAAGGTGTTGCCTTAAAGGACGTAAAGACTCTTCTCTTGCACACCTCTCATTACCACTAAAGACCCCTTTTTGACTCTTAATACGTTCTTTTCGCCCTTCCATGCAAAAACAAGTTGGTCTAGTGAGCCATGAGAGATTAAAGTCCTCTAAAGATCTAGGACGTGTCTTACTTCTATTTTGGGTCAAACTATTTTGACTAAGTATTGAAATAGTTTGACTATTGGGATTTTGATGATGAAATGATTTATGCGCTTTGATGCAGATGTATCGAAATCATATTTCATAAGACTTCGCTCTAATGAGGCTCATTAGACTGATTTGGCATTAGATGCACAGAATTAGACGTGTAGTCTAACTCGTGGAGTTAGACGTGCAGTCTAATGGATTCCGTAATTAGACGTGCAGTCTAACTCAGCGGAGTTAGACGTGCAGTCTAATAGATCTCGAAATTAGACGTGCAGTCTAATGTATACGGAATTAGATGTGTAGTCTAACTCAGTGGAGTTAGACGTGCAGTCTAATGTATACGGAGTTAGACGTGCAGTCTAACTCATCGGAGTTAGACATGTAGTCTAATGTATACGGAATTTGACGTGCAGTCTAATAGATCTCGGAATTAGACGTGTAGTCTAATGTATACAGAATTAGACGTGTAGTCTAACTCAGTGGAGTTAGACGTGTAGTCTAATGTATACGGAATTAGACGTGCAGTCTAACTTAGTGGAGTTAGACGTGCAGTATAATGTATACGAAATTAGACGTACAGTCTAACTCAATGGAGTTAGACGTGTAGTCTAATGTATACGGAATTAGACGTGCAGTCTAACTCAGTAGAGTTGGACGTGTAGTCTAACTCAGCGGAGTTAGACGTGCAGTCTATTGGAAAGTGAAAGTTAGACGTGTAGTCTAACTCCTTCACACAAGTCTGAAGTAGAACCGGAATTAGACGTGCAGTCTAACTCAGTGGAGTTAGACGTGCAGTCTAATGGTTTGTGAATAATTAGACGTGAAGTCTAATTAGTGAAGGTTAGACGTGTAGTCTAACTCCTTCAGACAAATCTGAAGTAGAACTGGAATTAGACGTGTAGTCTAACTCAGTAGAGTTAGACGTGCAGTCTAATGGTTTGTGAATAATTAGACGTGAAGTCTAATTAGTGAAGGTTAGACGTGTAGTCTAACTCTTTCAGACAAGTCTGAAGTAGAACCGGAATTAAACGTGCAGTCTAACTTAGTGGAGTTAAACGTGCAGTCTAATGGTTAGTGAATGATTAGACGTGAAGTCTAATTAGTGAAAGTTAGACGTGTAGTCTAACTCTTTCAGATTAGTCTGAAGTGATTGTAATTAGACGTAACTCTAATCCCATTAGACAAGGCAGTCTAATGGATTCTGCTCTTAGACGGGGATGTTTGATTTCATTAGACGAGGTCGTCTAACTGAAATACGTCTAATGCTCAGCTTAAGTAGTATGCTTGGAGCTAGCACCCTCCTACTCACGTGCTATAGCTGTACTCTACTCCTTCTCCAGTTTCTAGTGAAAATCAGTACGATAGCTATATGTAACCAACCAACGAATGCCACGTAAGAGAATTTCCCTCATATTACTTGTTTTGTAGGTACATCTTTGATGGAATATTCGGCGCACTACCAGATGGCGTACGGCCACGATCCTTGTGCTCAGAACCTACTGTGTACAATGGAAGAGTGCCAAGTATCATTCTAAAGATTCGATCGTTAGTCTTTGCCCAGTATTTAACAAATCTCAAGGACAACGGACAATCTTCCCAACAAATTGCCAATCTACAATCATTGAGATAATTTTGCTTGCCTAATTACAGAGAGAAATCAAGCCTTTAAATATTCATACTGTGAAGTTGTTTTTCTGATTGTACTGTGTGTGAATCAAGAGAGAACTAGAATCAAAAACACCATTAGCTGAGCGGTATTTTTCATCTTGTAAATTGAACAGAGTGTGTTCTATTCAATAGTGAGCTAAGTGTGTGCAAACTGTATTTGATTCGAATCATATTATAGTGAATCCTTCGGTGGTTGGAAGAAAGGGTGACGTAGGAGAGTTTCTCCGAACATCCATAAACAAATTGTTGTGTTTTTTCATTTCTGTCATCTTTTCATTCTTCATCTTGAGCTTCAAACCCAAGTAAACAATTCCGCCTTGATTCTGTTTCAAGTGTTTACAAGAGTTTACATAGAATAGAAAGCAAATTAAATCCCTAACAGGATTTCTTTCAAACAGTTTTTCATAAGCCTTCATCAATAGCCAGACCCCCGTCTCTATCGATAAAGCCGATCCTATCAATTGGTATTAGAGCCCTGTTTCTATTCTCAAGCATCAAGAACCTGAAGCATGTCTATCATCAATGAGATCCCTATTCTGTCAAGGGACAAGTGCGAATATTGGATGATGAGAATGCAAGCTCACTTGACTGCTCTTGATTGTGATATGTGGAGCGTCATTACTAATGGCCCCATAAAGATTTTGAAGCCAAGGAGTGAGTGGACTACTGAAGATAAGATGACCAACAACCTGGATAACGTTGCTAGGAATATTCTGTATCAGTCGATCAACATGAACGTGTTCTATGAAATCAAGTTATGTTCCTCTGCTAAAGAGATATGGGATAAGCTTAATCAGATCTACGGCAGAAGTATTCAAGCAAAGAAGGACTAGAAAGCGTTCGCGTGTAGTGAAAAAAAAATCCAGATGGGCCGATAGCGATTCAGAGGAGTCTCCTGCTGAAAAAGAGAATGAAGTTGTCACATGTTTGATTAGAGATGACCATTCCAAGGTAAATGATATCTCTGTACCAAAATTTACAAACGAGGAGTTAACTAATGCACTCAATGAAAAAGCTATTGAGTACAAGAAGTTAACTGACTCTTTTATGAAATGAAAGTTAAATATGAATTAACTGTTCTTTCTTTCAACAAAGAATCTGAATCAAACGTTTTTGACGAAAACATAGCAAAGATCTCATCTGAGAATGAGATGCTCAAAGAACAGATTCAAACTCTTTCATCTGAAAACAAGAGATTAAACTATATATTCAGTGCATGGACAAGGTCTGGAGAAGCTGTCAAATATCAGATCAGCAAGTTAAAACCTGCTGGATCTAGATCCGGATTGGGATTTGATAGCAATGACTCTAACCTGTCCTGCAAAGAGTCAAATTCAACAACTGACAAGTTTAAGCCAATAAGATTTGTCAAAGGGAGTATGACTGACATTGAATTTGATCCTATACATGAAGAAGTGGCTTTCAAAATTGAAATAATCTATGTTCCGTTGACTATTAGATGGCTCAATAATAAGCTAGAAGCAGCTAACAAGTCTGGCAATCTAAAACGTGACTCTAAGTCAAGGAGTTTTAAAAGAAAGTCTTCTTCAAAAACTAAAGGATCAGTGGCTAGCAGAAAGTCGTCTGCTAAGTCAAAAACATACGCATTAATCATAGCACAAAATGGGAAATCCATCAGAATAACTCAAATATGGATTCCTAAGGGACTGATTGACCGAGGACCCAATTGAAAGTGGGTACCAAAATATTGTAAATATTTATTTATGTAGGTACAAATAAATGAAGGGTTGGAGGAATCTGTATGGTATCTTGATAGCGGATGTTCAAGGCATCTGACAGGAAACAGACGACTTTTCACTGATATATCAGATTGCTCTGGACCTAAGATCACTTTTAGTGACAACAAGAAGGGTAAGACCATGGGTAAGGGTAAGATTATCCATGGTAATCTAACTATTAATGACGTGTTGCTTGTTGAGAATCTGTGTTATAATTTGATCAGCATTAGTCAATTATGTGATAATGGTTTGTCAGTAGATTTTCAAACTCATGCATGTTTAGTTAAAGACCAAGATGGAAACACCTTATTGACTGGCAGTAGAGTAGGAAACTCATACAAAATGAATTGGTAAAAAGAGTCTTCTGATCCTATGTGTATGATTGCCAAAAATGACCAGAAATGGTTATGGCATAAACGTTTGAACCATTTAAACTTCAAGACCATCAACAACATTTGCTCAAACAATTTAGTTTTTGATTTGCCCAAACTTCAGTTTCAAAGGACAAGATATGCACTGCTTTCCAGTTAGGTAAACAGGGCAGATCATCGTTCAAAAGTAAAGGGAAATCACAATCTAGCCGTTTCCTAGAACTTTTACATATGAATCTGTTTGGTCCAATTCCTGTAAAGAGTATAGGAGGAATGTGATTTGCCCTAATTGTTATTGATGATTTTTCTCGATTTACATGGTTGCATTTTTACTATCAAAAGATAAAACTGCTGAAAACCTGATTAGAATATTTAAAGGAATTAAGAATCAGAAATCTTTAAATATTACTTGCATTAGAAGTGATCAGAGAACTGAGTTCACTAACAGATACATATCATCTTATCTCGAGGAGTTTGGAATTAGGCACGAGTTGTCTAGTGCCAGAACTCCACAGCAAAACGGCATTGCTGAGAGAAGAGTGAGAACTCTGAAGGAAGCAGCGAGATCTATGCTAGCTGAATCAGATGTACCTCAGAGGTTCTGGGCAGAAGCCATTAGTACTGCCTGTTATACACAAAATCGGTCAATAATTAACAAATGTTTTGATAAAACTCTCTATGAACTATACTATGGGAGAATTCCCACAGTTTCTTATTTTAAGATATTTGGGTGTAAATATTTTATCCATAACAATGGAAAGGTTTATCTGACCTCTTTTGATGCTAAAGTAGATGAGGGATTCATGTTTGGATACTTATCAGTAAGCAAGTCTTACAGAGTATACAACAAAAGAACACAGACTATTGAGGAATCCCTCCATGTAGTTTTTTTGAGCCTGTTGAGAGCAAATCCATTGAATCCATTGATCTTGCTGACAGACTAAAAGTGACTAGTCTTGAGTCTATAAGTGAAGAAGAAAAAACTCTGGACAAGCGGATTGCTCTATCTGATCTAGTAGCTGATCCGGTTGAAGTTCAACCAGACGTACAAAATCCTTTTCAACAAGAAGTTGAGAGTTTAGACGTCGCGGAGTCACCAGTTCAGATCACCGATCCCCTTAGATCTAACATCAGATGGAACAGAAATCATCCACCAGAACTGATAATCGGAAATCCTTTTTCTCCTCGAAAGACAAGACGTCAACTGATGGATGAAATGGCCAACTCCGCATTTATTTCTCAGATTGAACCCAAAAAAATTGGTGAAGCTATAGTTGATCCAGATTGGATCAATGCTATGCAGGAGGAGTTAAACCAATTTGTGAGAAATAAAGTGTGGTATCTTACTCCTAGACCAACTGACAAATCAGTTATAGGAACAAGATGGGTCTTTAGAAACAAGCTTAGTGAAGATGATTTAGTCATTAGAAACAAAATTCGTTTAGTTGATTAAGGATACAGACAAGAGGAAGGTATTGACTTTGATGAGTCTTTTGCACCGGTTGCAAGACTAGATGCAATCAGAATTTTCCTAGCGTATGCATCATTTAAGAACTTTAAGGTTTTTCAAAAGGATGTGAAAAGTGCATTTTTAAATGGGAAATTAAGTGAAGAAGTATATGTTGAGCAACCCCCCAGATTTGTAGATCATGTGTTACCTAATCATGTTTATAAGCTTGATAAAGCATTGTATGGTCCGAAACATGCTTCTAGAGCTTGGTACGACACATTAACTGAATTCTTGTTTGATCATGACTTTGTTGTTGGAACTATGGATAAAACCTTGTTTAGATTCACTAAAGACTCTCACATTCTACTCATTCAAATATATGTTGATGACATTATTTTCGGTTCAATTAACCCCAAATTGTGTGAGAAGTTTGCTAAGCTGATGCAGGACAGATTTGAAATGAGCATGATGGGAGAATTGACATTCTTCTTTGGGCTTCAAGTCCGTCAGTTAGAAAATGGAACCCTTATCAACTAGGCCAAATACACTAAAGAACTGCTAAAGAAGTTTGGTTTGGAGAACTGTTCCGCAGCAGCTACTCCCATGAGCTCTTCTAGTAAACTGGATAAAGATGAAGGTGGCCAAAGTGTCGATGTAACAGCATTTAGAGGACTCATCGGATCCTTGTTGTATGTAACTGCTAGCAGGCCAGACATTCAATTTGTTGTTGGTGTTTGTGGCAGATTTCAGGCTGATCCTAAACTCTCTCATTTTACTGTTTTTAAACGTATTCTTAAATACTTAAAGTGAACTCAAAATGAGGGACTGTGGTATCCGAAGGATTCCAGTTTTAATTTAACCAGTTTCTCAGGTGCAGATTATGCAGGGTGCAAAATTGATAGAAAAAGCACAAGTGGAACTTGCCAATTCCTTGGAGATTGTCTAATCTCATGGTTCAGCAAGAAGCAGACGTCAGTCGCCACGTCTACAGTTGAAGTAGAGTATCTTGCAGATGGCAGTTGTTGCTCTCGAGTTCTGTGGATTCAACAACAGCTCGGGGACTATGGGATTGAGGCTGATGAATCTCTTATTTTCTACGACAACACGAGTGTTATCGCAATCACCTACAATCCAGTTCTGCATTTTCGGACAAAGCATATTGAAATCAGGCATCATTTTATCCGAGAACACGTCAATCAGAAGCAGATTCGTCTTGAACATGTTTCTACAGATCAACAAACTGCAGACATTTTCATGAAACCCCTACCAGAAGCTAAGTTTTCTCATTTTAGAAACATGTTAGGTCTTGTTGATCTTGATTGATGTGATTACGTGCATAAATTGAGGGGGAATGTATTGTTCAAAATGCAACTGAACAGACATGAAAGACAGATGTCTTAATTCGTCCTAAAGATTCAGGGTTTGAGAAACACAGCTACTTAGACGTACGTCTACTCTAGTAGTTTAATCTTCCTTTGGAATCTTTGTCTTGGTTTTATCAACCTGCATGGTTATACGGATACGTCTAATAGACGTTAGACGTTTTTACGTCATGGGCAAGAGGATGCTCACGTCTAACCAGACACGCGTGTCGCACGTGGTGTTATTTCATAATTAGACGTATACGTCTAATAGACTGGTTTTCAAAAGGAAGTTGAAAATGTGAAAAGGAGGATAAACGTATAACTACTGGTGTAATTAGACTCTTCATCTTCTGGCTATTTGGACGGCTGTCATTTGCTTATGTTTCTGATCAAGTTAATCTTCCCACCGAAAATCAAATCAGTCATTCCTCAAAAGAATTGAAGACACGTGTCTCTCAATATATAAGTAATAACTAATATTTCTGACAACTTTTGCTTGTACATTTAGTATTAACTATTCGGTTTCATGTTAATATTAAATGTTGCGTTTATTAGGAATAGACCTTTGAGTTCTTGACAGTAGGAGGAATCATTAGATATTCTCTACATGATTAGACCTTGATATTTATTGAATTTCTCATTCTAAAGATAAGAGTTCTTCGAAATCCATCTCTCTCTCTAGAATTCGAATCGACTAAGCTATTGTTCATCAAGTCGAAATGTCTATCTTCCGTCCAAAATCGATTCAAGTGGATTTCAAATCCGTATCCACGCTAAAATCTCGGGCATGCACAAGATGTTTGAATCTCTAAAAGCCTCCGGGCTGATAAAGTTCCTCACCCCTCATGAACTCTATCACGAACAGTTGGTTCGTGAATTCTTCGAAACTACTGGCTTTTATCAGGACAAAATCGTTGCTGGGATTGTCATGGGCCAGATGATTTGCATCACCGAAGAGTCTTTTGGTATGTTCTTTCAACTTCCCTCCGCAGGTATTCAGGAATTTCCTCGATCTCCTCCTGAAATCATGTTTACTATGATGAAAGTTTTCTCTGATTCTCATCAAATGGACATATATGGAAAGAAAAATCTTCTAAAAGATGAATTTGCTCTTCTAAGTGAAATCATCTCCAAATCTCTTCTCGCCAAAGAATCTTCATACCACTTTTGTTCCAAAGTATTCGAGATAATGGTGGCTATCACAAGGGGTGTGCCAGTCAACTGGACAAGCTTCCTCTTTAGAAATCTGGTAAGAATGGTTGTTGCCCGAAAAACTAATTTTGGTTTTGACGGTCCTTTCAGCGCCTTTCTCTATTTTCTTCTGGATCAATCGGGTAAAAGTTTTCCTCTTCACTCCAAAGTTATGAACAATTAGAAGGTTGTCGAATGCGTTCTTAGGGTGAAGAAGCTTAAGACCAAGAAAAAAAGAGATGTCTCCAACCTTCCTCTAACCGCAGTCTTAGAGACATTCTAGGTTGAAGATCATCCTTTCTAGTGAAAAGATAAGGAAGAAGGAGAAGAAGAAGATTATAATAGAAATCATTTTTATTTAAGATGAAATTTTTTGGATATTTTGATGATGTTTTGTTGTGAACTTATTTTGGTTACTTTGAACAAGGTTTTGTGTGTTTTTTCTGAAAACACTCACTTATGTGCCTTTCTGATCTTGATATTTTGAATGTTTTATCAGCATGCAAACAGAGGTTTGTTTATTTATATCATGAATACGTATTTTGGTATATATATGCAGGTTTTAAATTTCATCATCAAAAAGGGGGAAATTGTTGGGTCAAATTATTTTGACTAAGTTTTGAAATAGTTTGACTGTTGGGATTTTGATGATGAAATGATTTATGCGCTTTGATGCAGGTGTATCCATATTTCATAAGACTTGGCTCTAATGAGGCTCATTAGACCGATTTGGCATTAGATGCACAGAATTAGACGTGCAGTCTAACTCGTGGAGTTAGACGTGCAGTCTAATAGATCTCGGAATTAGACGTGCAGTCTAATGTATACATAATTAAACGTGCAGTCTAACTCAGTGGAGTTAGACGTGCAGTCAAATGTATACGGAATTAGACGTGTAGTCTAACTCATCGGAGTTAGACGTACAGTCTAATGTATACGGAATTAGACGTGTAGTCTAATAGATCTCGGAATTAGACGTGCAATCTAATGTATACGGAATTAGACGTGTAGTCTAATGTATACGGAATTAGACGTGCAGTCTAATAGATCTCGGAATTAGACGTGAAGTCTAATGTATACGGAATTAGACGTGCAGTCTAACTCAGTGGAGTTAGATGTGCAGTCTAATATATACGTAATTAGACATGCAGTCTAACTCAGTGGAGTTAGACGTGCAGTCTAATGTATACGGAATTAGACGTGTAGTCTAACTCAGTGGAGTTAGACGTGCAGTCTAATGTATACAGAATTAGACGTGCAGTCTAACTTAGTGGAGTTAGACGTGCAGTCTAATATATACAGAATTAGACGTGCAGTCTAATTCAGCGGAGTTAGACGTGCAGTCTATTGAAAAGTGAAAGTTTGACGTGTAGTCTAACTCCTTCAAACAAGTCTGAAGTAGAACCGGAATTAGACGTGCAGTCTAACTTAGTGGAGTTAGACGTGCAGTCTAATGGTTTGTGAATAATTAGACGTGAAGTCTAATTAGTGAAGGTTAGACGTGTAGTCTAACTCCTTCAGACAAGTCTGAAGTAAAACCGGAATTAAACGTCCAGTCTAACTCAGTAGAGTTAAACGTGCAGTCTAATGGTTTGTGAATAATTAGACGTGAAGTCTAATTAGTGAAGGTTAGACGTGTAGTCTAACTCCTTCAGACAATTCTGAAGTAGAACCGGAATTAGACGTGTAGTCTAACTTAGTGGAGTTAGACGTACAGTCTAATGGTTAGTGAATGATTAAACATGAAGTCTAATTAGTGAAAGTTAAACGTGTAGTCTAACTCTTTCAGATTAGTCTGAAGTGATTGTAATTAGACGTAAGTCTAATCCCATTAGACCAGGCGGACTTATGGATTCTGCTCTTAGACAGGGATGTTTGATTTCATTAGACGAGGTCTTCTAACTGAAATATGTCTAATGCTCAGCTTAAGTAGTATGTTTGGAGCTAGCACCCTCCTACCCACGTGTTATAGATGTACTCTACTCCTGCTCCACTTTCTAGTGAAGATCAGTACGATAGTTATATGCAACCAACCAACGAATGTCACGTAAGAGAATTTCCCTCATATTACTTGTTTTGCAGGTACATCTCTGATGGAATACTCGGCGCACTACCAGTTGGCGTACAGCCACGATCCTTGTGCTCAAAACCTGCTGTGTATAATGGAGGCTTTCCAATGGAAGAGTGTCACGTATCATTCTAAAGATTCGACCGTTAGTACTCTCTGCCCAGTATTTATCAAATCTCAAGGACAACGGACAATCTGCCCAACAAATTGTCAATCTACAATCTCTGAGATAATTTTGCTTGCCTAATTACAGAGAGAAATCAAGCCTTTGAATATTCATATTGTGAAGTTGTTTTCCTAATTGTACTGTGTGTGAATCAAGAGAGAGCTAGAATCAAAAACACCATTAGTTGATTGATATTCTTCATCTTGTAAATTGAACAGAGTGTGTTCGGTTCAATTGTGAGCTAAGTGTGTGCAAACTGTATTTGATTCGAATCATATTATTGTGAATCCTTCCGGTGGTTGGAAGAAGGGGTGACGTAGGAGAGTTTCTCCGAACATTCATAAACAAACTGATGTATTCTTTCATTTCTATCATCTTTTCATTCTTCATCTTGAGCTTCAAACCCAAGTAAATAATTCTGCCTTGATTCTGTTTCAAGTATTTACAAGAGTTTGCGTAGAATAGAAAGCGAATTAAATCCCTAACAGGATTTCTTTCAAACCTTTTTTAATAAGCCTTCATCAATATCCAGACCCCCGTCTCTATTAAACCGTTTTAACCCAATTAGGCATTTAATCAAACTGATATATCAAACCGTTTTATTGTTGGGCCTTTGGGTCTAGCCCAATTAAGAATTTAATAAAACAAGAAAAACCCTAAAAATGTTGTTCATTCTATCACTTCTAGAGAGAGAAGCCATTCTGCAAAGAAGAGAAGAAACAGAGAAGAAGAAACAGAGGAAGAAGAAGAGAAGGAGACAGTGGATCTCTTACATTTTCACCTTCAGGTTTCAATCTCTTGTTATCTTATATCTAGACGAGCTTAAGTCTGGATGAATCTGGTTTTCTCTGTTTGTATGCCTCAACTTTGGGTTTAAAGTTGAGAAGAACATTTGTATTTGTTTCTTGCTGATTAGTGAAATTTGCTGGTTGGCCCCGTGGTTTTTTACCCTCCAGGTTGAGAGGGTTTTCCACGTAAATCTGGTGTTGTTTTGTTCTGTGTTTGATTTTCTGTTTTAGACTTGGATAACCTGTGCATTTACCCATCTCACATTGCTAGATTACAGTATAAAAGTAATCTTCATTTCAAAATTCCTAACAAGTGGTATCAGAGCTGTTAGGTTTATTTTGAAGAGTGCTTTTGTAGGTTGAGATGGAAGGCAATAGCACAATGATCAGGTTGACAAATAATAACTGGCAGATTTGGAAATCCAAGATGGAGGATATCCTTTACTGTAAAGACTTGTATGAGCCGGTTGAAGGAGATAGTGCGAAGCCAAAAGATATGTCTGATAGTGATTGGACAAAATTGAACAGGAAAGCAGTTGGCACAATCAGACAGTGGCTTGATGATAGCGTGTACCACCATGTAGCAAGTGAAAAGAGTGCACATGAGTTGTGGAAGAAGCTGGAGTCATTGTATGAGCAGAAAACAGCAGGTAACAAAGCGTTTCTGATTCGAAAGTTAGTAAATCTAAAATTCAGAGAAGGTGCAGGTGTTGCTGAGCATTTAAATGATTTCCAGAGCTTGATTAATCAATTGTCAGTGATGGAGATGACCTTAGAAGATGAATTGCAAGCTTTATTGCTCTTGGGATCATTGCCCGATAGTTGGGAGACATTGGTTGTGACAGTCAGTAATACAGTTCCGAATGGTGTTCTTACTATGAGTATAGTTACTAGCAGCTTGTTCAATGAGGAGACAAGAAGGAAGTCAACTAATACAAATAGTGCACAGGCCCTTGTCATAGAGAACAGGGGAAGAGCTGAATACCGACAACAATTAAGAGGCCATAGCAAGTCCAAAGGCAGATCAAAATCTAAGGGAAGACAATGTTATCACTGTGGTAAAGAAGGTCACATGAAGAAAAATTGTAAAGCCTGGAAAAGACTACAGAATGAATGTACTCTACTCCTGCTCCACTTTCTAGTGAAGATCAGTACGATAGCTATATGTAACCAACCAACGAATGTCACGTAAGAGAATTTCTCTCATATTACTTGTTTTACAGGTACATCTCTGATGGAATACTCGGCGCACTACCAGTTGGCGTACAGCCACGATCCTTGTGCTCAAAACCTGCTGTGTACAATGGAGGCTTTCCAATGGAAGAGTGTCACGTATCATTCTAAAGATTCGACCGTTAGTCTCTGCCCAGTATTTATCAAATCTCAAGGACAACGGACAATCTGCCCAACAAATTGTCAATCTACAATCTCTGAGATAATTTTGCTTGCCTAATTACAGAGAGAAATCAAGCCTTTGAATATTCATACTGTGAAGTTATTTTCCTGATTGTACTGTGTGTGAATCAAGAGAGAGCTAGAATCAAAAACACTATTAGTTGATTGATATTCTTCATCTTGTAAATTGAACAGAGTGTGTTCGGTTCAATTGTGAGCTAAGTGTGTGCAAACTGTATTTGATTCGAATCATATTATTGTGAATCCTTCCGGTGGTTGGAAGAAGGGGTGACGTAAGAGAGTTTCTCCGAACATCCATAAACAAACTGATGTGTTCTTTCATTTCTGTCATCTTTTCATTCTTCATCTTGAGCTTCAAACCCAAGTAAATAATTCTGCCTCGATTCTGTTTCAAGTGTTTACAAGAGTTTGCGTAGAATAGAAAGCGAATTAAATCCCTAACAGGATTTCTTTCAAACCGTTTTTAATAAGCCTTCATCAATATCCAGACCCCCGTCTCTATCGATAAAGTCGATCCTATCACTTCTATCAATACCCTCTCGATCCATCATGAGTCTTCAAACGCATTGTTCCGATCCCCATCACACTACAAGACTTATTGTTAACAACAAAACTTTGCCACTAAAGTCTTCTCATAGGTTTCGAACCAACTCTCGTTAGGTGTCATATGGAATGAACACCCATAATCCATAATCCAACGCTTATTGGACTGATTAGTGGAGACAACGAGAATATCTGCACTTTCGTACCCATTATTGACCTCTTGAACAACCTCCGCTTCTCCGCTCTTCTTCCCTTCGTTACTCAAATCTGAACAATCTCGCTTAAAGTGCCCCTCCTTGTCACAATTCTAGTACTTAGTAGATACTTTCCCGAGAGACTTCAATTGCCTCTTCTTCTTTATTTTATTGTCTTTTTTCTCAGTTCTCCTTCGAACCAAGAGTCCATCTCCACTCATATTGCTCTATTCATTCTTCTTCATTTGATCTTTCGATTTCAATGCACTAATTACATCATCGAGGGTAAGCTCCTCCCTCTCATGCTCGAGAATGTCTACGAATATCTCATACGACTTTGGTAAAGAATTCAAAAGCATTAGCGCCTTATCCTCATCTTTGTACTTCTCACCGATGTTTTCTAAATCAATGAGAATCTTAACATAATTGTCGAGATGCGTCTAAAAATCCTTCCCCTTAGTCATTCTAAACTTGAAGAATATATACTTGATGTAGATCCAAGACGACAATGTCTTAGGCATATACAAAGATTCCAACTGAAGCCATACATCTATTGTCGTCTTGGTACTAGAAATATTTCGTAGTACCTTGTCACTAAGACTAAGAATCAAGGTGTTATAGGCCCTTTCCAACACCTCCATCTTTTTCTCCGCGTCCATCGAGGTTGGTATTTTTTATTCCCCCTCGAGTGCTTTAGAGACTCCCATGTTGCCTAGGTGTGCCATCATCTTCATCTTCCATAACCCAAAATTCTTCGTCCCATCGAACTTCTTGATATCCACCCTAGAAGTTGACCCCATCTCAAGTCAAAAAAATTGAACCATGGCCGCCTTAGACAAACCTCGCTCTAATACCAGTTTGTTGTGAAAACTATCAAATGGAGAATGAAAAGTAGAAATATAGCATTAGTAATGGATGTAGAACAATAACGTAAAAGCAAAGAATAAATAGAATAATGACACAAGAGTTTTACCCAGGTTCGGACTAACAATGTTCTACGTCCTACTTTCGAAAAATCGATTTAATAGAGTTATAATTATAAATTCTAACTTTCTGTATGTTCTAGATTTTAGTCTCACCACTCTCTATTACTTGTTTACAATGTAAATATATATAGGCTTTTAGAATTCATAATTAAGAAAAATCATTCTCTCTATATATTATATTATATTATATTATATTGTATTATATTATATTATATTATTTCCTTTTATAATATATCATTTTCTCCATATAATATAATATATATGAATTATTTCCTTCTTTTATACCTAACATTAGGCACACTAAATTGGACAACAAAACTCTAAACCCAATTCCACATTAAGTTATAAGTTGAAGGGTTGGTTAAATTCTCATTATGCATGATTTGAATAGAAGAATTTAAAGAACAAATAGTACATTTTCTTGCTTGGAGAAAATTAGATGAAAAATTATAATAGACAATTATATTAGAATACATATGTAACATATTTTGAGTCTTGTTAAGATACTCTTGGAATAGTCCAAGGTAATTCATTATGTTGGAGATTTTTAATTGCTTGGAGAAATTCTCAGGTAAAGTGAGTTAGATATTCTTTGAAAAAGGTTATTGAAGGAGCTTTTTGAAAAATATAATCAATATGAAAGATGGTTGTTAAAATATGTGGAGAGTTTGTGTGTTTTACACTTGACAAAGTAACATGATCGAGCATGAAAAATTGTGATCAAGAAATGTGTCAATGGATGATAACATTGTCAACATATTGACAAGTCATTTTTTCAAGCCAAATTTTCAAGATTTTATGGAATTGGTGGGTAAGGAAAGATTGACACATTGCTAGTTATTACATAATATGGATGAACGAAAAGAAAGAGAATAACTAGTGAAAGACGAGGAGGAAAAAAGAGAATATCTGGGGTAATAGTGGAAGAGGAGGAAAAAAAGTCAAATGGACCGCTCTCTGCAAACCGAAGGACGAGGGAGGCATGGACTTGAAAAACTGTATCGAGTGGAACAAGGCTCTAACCTTCAAGCATCTGTGGGCTTTGGAGCGCAATCAGGAGTCACTATGGATCAAATGGGTGCATACGAGATTTATGAAATACGAAACCAGCATCTGGACCTGCAAAATTCACGAAGGTATGAGCTGGTCTCTAAAAAAGATTCTTAAAATAAGAAGCGATATTGCAGATCTTTATGACATCCGACTAGGGGACGGGAAATGCACTCTATTCTGGCACGACCCTTGGTTTGAAAACCAGCCTATCATCGATAAGGAGCGGTTTCAAAATACTCGTATCAGAAGGGACTGCGCAAAAGAGAAAATCAGAGACATCAAATACGGGAATTGGAACTTGCTCTTGAGAAGAATTCCAGAAGGAAAGAGGATACTTGATCATATAAGTAACATACAACTACACGATAGACTGGATATTCATGAATGGAAAGCTGAGGACAATGGGAAGCTGGTATTGAAGAAAATATGGGAGGTAATTAGGGGAAAAGCGCAGAAAGTAGAATGGGCTCCTCTTGTATGGTCAACGAAGATTATCCCTCGACAACAGTTCATCCTATGGCTCGCCTTCTGGGAAAGACTCAGCACACGTGATCGTATCAGTAAGTATATGAGCATCCCGGACGCGAGCTGTCTTCTATGCATAGGAAATGAAGAAACCATAGATCACCTATTCGGGAGCTGTTGTATTGCTTCGGAGCTTTGGGACAGATTCTATAAAAGCCTGGAGCTGATCAGTTTCCCGAGCAAATGGAATGAAATCAAAGAAGCGGCACTACTCAAAGCCAAGGGAAATAGATTTGCAACAAGCGTGTTCAAGTGCGGCTTTGGAGCAGTGGTGTATAACATTTGGCAAGAACGGAATGCAAGGGTATATGACAGAACCCGCAGGAGCATTGACGAGTTATGGAAAGATATTGTATCGGATTGCAGCGCCCTCGCGGGAACGTGGAGAGGAATTCCAAGCACGGAGCAGAACTGGAATATCTGTAGGAACTGGAATTTACCGTTTTTTAAACTCACTAGAATTGAAAGCATTGTAAACAGATAATTCATTTACGTTTTTAGCTTTTATTCAGAATGTTACGACTTCAAAATCATTCTAGGCCTGTCTAGAATGATCTCTTAAACACGTGGTTTTTTTCCCGTTTTTGGGAATTTTTAATGAAATGACGCTAAGTCGTTTTCTCAAAAAAAAAAAAAAAAAAAAAAAAAAAAAAAAAAAAAAAAAAAACTAGTGAAAGACAGTTATAAGTTGAGGTAAAGATATCTTGAGAATAGCTCCTAAACAAATTAAGAGGAATTGTCATCTCATTTGAGGATTTGAGGAGATAAATGAGACATTGATGATATTCTTAATAATGAAACAGGGGCAAGAAGGGAGACTCGTTCAATTTAAATGTGATAATTTTATTATTTTATTTTGTTCTAACTTAATTGTTTATACATAGTTGATCATAGTTTAGGAGGTGAAGGAGATTCACGGCCTCTTTCGAAGAAACTATGGATAAGCGTGTATGATTAAAGATGTTATGGGAGAGTTAGTGAGTCTTGAAAAAGAAATACTTGAATTGCTAGTGGTTTGACAAGAGTAAAAAAATAGGAAATTGTTAGTTGATTGGTTTAAGGAGAAGTAGGGGGTTAAAGTGGTTCATTATGCGAGGTTCAAAGCAAGATGGGTGATAAATGTTTGTTAGATCTAAAACTTGATCAAAGTGATATCGAAAACTTCTTTTATTTTTTAATTTTTTTGGTTAGAAAATAGATGATAAAAGTTTGTCTTGAGTCTCCTCGATTTTCGACTGGTATCTAATTTTGAGAAAGTAAATGATGAAATTTTCATCTTGGGTTTCATCGGTTATAATCTATTGATGGTTTTTGAGGAAGTAGAATGTGAAAGTTCATTTTGGATTATCTCAGGTTGATCGTTGGTATTAAATAATACGTTACCTTTGTGGCAAACAATGGTAAAGATTATGTTGTTATTCTAGCTTTTGCATGTCAACAAGTATTATCAAAGATTGTGTTGTTGAACATTTCACGTCGCTCAAGTAACGTGGTTACCCAATTCCTTTAGTGTTATAAATTCTATGATTTTATCTACTAAACGGTTTTTGAGCGAAAATGAAAGTGTAAAAATTTATCTTTTAGTTGGTTCGAGCAAAGATGAAAATTAATGTATGACTATTGACTTTCTTGATTGCGTGATACACGTGAAAGTGGAGATGGTTAGTCTTCTAAGGAGCTTTTGAGTAAAAGTGTACGGGGTATATATATATATATATATATATATATATATATATATATATATATATATATATATATATATATATATAATATATATATATATATATATATATATATATATATATATATATATATATATATATATATATATATATATATATATATATATATATATATATATATATATATATATATAATCTTTA